>NW_016908637.1:393808-485679 GCF_001483705.2 Eufriesea mexicana | reverse complement strand
TACACGACGTTTACGAGCATTCCGTGATGAAGTTGTTTGAATGGCTATTAGAAAATGTTGACCAGTAAATCTTGATAGCAATGATGGACGTGGTGTAATATCTCGTGTTGCTGATGTTTCTATTTTTCGTGTATTTTCTTCAATTATGTCTTTTGCTAATTTTTACTCGAAGACGTGAAATGCTCTACTATCTTTACGAATAGCTCGTGGTCGTAATACGATATAATAAAGCTTTTAGAATTATCGAAGATAAAGGTATTAAAAATAAAAGTTATGCTATAGATACGTCCCCGGGTAGAAAACAGCGTGCATGTGTTCTGAGACTATACACGCAAGTTCTATTCTTATGCACAAGGAACTAGCGTGCATATCTGCGCTTATGATGCAAATGGGTTAAACGAGATGAACTTGGCTAAGGGAGTTGCTTTCGAAGCAGCAAATTAAATAAAAACGACATCTAACTGCGGTAGTCATTTCTACCTATTTGCCCGAAATTCAAGTGTTGGAAATTGTGTAAGCAATACAAACTACATATGTCCGCGATCATTCAAAGTGACATGGTTCGAAAAAAGAAGCAGATTAGAAATTTGTCTAATCCGAGTAATTTACATTTTGCATATTCGATATTCGATATTCGATTTTTCGAAATCTGGACTTTTCTCGCCAACCAAACACGTTGCAGGCAATTTAAGCAAACGGTTTTTTTCTATCCGTGACGTTTTCCAGTGTTTGCAAGGGATTATTCCCTTGTACGTTTTGTTGAACTTATATAACTACGTTATTGAAAACGTGTCCACTCTCGGTATATTGCAGGTATGTTTGCTTTGGTTAAGGGCTTCCGATTGCGGAGGATCGGTAGACACGTCCGACACTCACGAAAGGTTTTCTTTCTCTTTTCTTTTTTTTTTGTATTTATTGAATCAGCTATCAGAAATACATATTCTATGGGCTGATGTGGCGTGCACGAACTTTAACGCGAGGTTCAATCCATATCGCGATGAGGGCTTCCCCAATGAAAAGTCCTCCTAAGCCTCATCCGAGATCAATGGGCCATTTTCTCTTCAGTCTCCTATTTCCTCGTTCCTTGAGAAGTGGTTGAAGAAGTGGGTTTACATGTCTATCCAATCTGGCGAAATGTCTTCCACTTCTTCCCCGAATAGTATCGGTGACAAATGGGATGCCAAGATCATTGTGAATTATTTCATTGCAGACATACCAGGGGGTATAATTAGCAATTGTACGGAGCATTTTTGATTGTGCTCTTTGTATGATTGCAATGCTAGATTTGCTAGCACTACCCCATAGCTCCAGTCCGTAAGTCCATATTGGAATTAACATAGTTTTGTAAATTAGAACTTTGTTCTCTAATGATATTTTTGATTTTTTACCAAGTAGCCAGCACATATTTTTAAATTTTTGCTCCAGCTGTTTCCTTTTTTTAATTATGTGCTTCCTCCAAGATAGCTTGCTATGCATACAAGATGTAAACCCAAGTACCGAACGAAAGCCCATAAGTCTTCCTCAATGTCTTTTGTACTCATGGTGTGGTGTAGATATTTAATTACTATTCTGTATGATCTTTCCTCTTTTAGTTGATAAGTATGGAAGATGATCTGTTTCTCTTTCAAGTATTTCACTAATTTTCTATATGTGTCAGAATCCGTACATGTGATTTTGATGTTATTATTCGCGAGGCTTTCAGTTAAGAATTTTTCTTTCTCCACTACCTCGCTTAGATTCCTAACCATCTCGTAGAAATTTACAGCCCCGTATATAAATATAGGTGCAGGTTTAGGTATTCTTGCTTGGTTCGTGTTTGGTCTTGTTAGTTCTTCTACAGACAGTTCCTTATCAGACAGCATATTAAATCTGTTGTTAGTGCTGATACTTGACTCTGCATTAGTTTTCTCGTAATGTGTCCTTCTCCTCTTCGTGGTTTTAACCACTTGCCAAGCGTTAAGCCTTCTCCAGTATTAACGGCTAATTCTTCGTTGTCACCAGAGAGTATTTCAGCTGTATCGAGGTTACGTATAGGACGTTGTTGCAAGGAATGCAGGGAGTGTTGGATTTCCAACAATTCGATTGCGAATTTTGGAAGATTTGCTGCTGAACTTGTCGAGAAGGCTGCATATTTTCATGTGGTAGCTGCTGTACTTGTTGGAAGAGTTGCGAGTTTTGCAAGTGTAGTGGGGTTTTAGCTGGGACTTGAGTCATCGCATAATTGTTATTTATAATTTTTGTCCGTTGTGGATAATTATGTTGCGATGTTTGAACGTTTTGCTTTGAGGGGAACTGAACCGTATCGCCAGGAGACAGCATTTGCTGCGAATTAAAAATTCCACGGCCATTTCCCGTAGGAAACATTTTAGGCTGAAAGAAGGTTCGACAGGCACACACTCAACCAATCGGTCACTATGCACAAGGGCTGTACAAGTTCGGGCCTGTTAGAAAAAAGACACGCAGAACGAAGGAAATAACACGTGCGCTCGCTTCGGCGGTTCAAACTTGACTCACTCACGAAAGTCAAAGCAAAATCTATGTGTCTGTTACACTGTTACAACGCGTGTGTAAGCGTGAGTCGTCGATTGTTTATGGTTTCCATAAACACATCGAGGCGGTCAGCAATGAATGCGTATTAAAATGCGTATTAAAAATCGATTCAGTCGATTTGAATAAAAAAAACTGACAATTAACCGAAAGCTTACTTGAACCTATTAACTTGAAGCTATTCTTCCTATCAACTAATTCAATGGAGTAAGTTAGGGTTAAGTCCTTTTACTTCGGCTACCTCGTGATGGCCGATCACGCATTCGTCTTCTATTTCAATTTTCTTCACACATACATATGTATATATCATTGGACGTTGGTCGTTGTGCCGTTATTTGTAGAAACAAGAGATAAGGGGCGATTATGGACTGACACATACAGAGTCACAGATCCGTAACGTACAGACAGAATTCCGTGTAGTATCAGCGATCTTTTTAAAGAAAAAATCTCGGAAACTAATTGTAAGACCAAACGGCGGCTATATGTGTAGGAAAAAATTCTTCGATATGTTGATTTTCATAACGAAAATAATTCGGAAATAATTTCGAAAATAATTACCGCATTTTGTTTTCGACTTTCAAATTCAAATTGAAGATGCAATGATCGGATAGAAGCACAATGTATATGATAGAATTTTACTTTTAGGTGTTGGAATATCTAGAATCCTTGGTGTTACTTTTACTTTACTTTATTATAATCTTTTCGCACTCGTTTATGTTACAGATACAGTTCCTACGGTTTAATCACGGCTCTCATACACGCACGCTCATACTTGCACACGCTTGTGCTTAGATTCTTGCAGTGTCGATAGGTGAACTCGACGTGTTACCGATTTACAGTTGTTTATAGATACACGTGTATTTCTTTACACCATAAGCTGCAGAAAGCGTGCAACTTGCGTGGTGCAACGGTGTGACAAATGCGATTACCTATCTCTCATCGATCACGTAACAAGTGCGATTTACCCGATAAAAGAGAAATTAGTCATCGAACGAGTCTACTACGTGCTTTTCTCTACGAACACCGCGTTATTTGTTAATCACTTGCGGTGCAAAGAAATTCACGGTTGCGCGTGCCGGAACAGTCGAGTGCAAATCACTTCGGGGCGCAAATAATATCACTGGCTTCGCTATCACTTTCCATTTTATAGTCTGGGGTCAATACTGATAACTTTACACGATGAAGTGCAAGCAGAAACTGTGCCTCGGTAAAGAATTTCATTAACAGTTGACGTGTCACGCGCGTCATTTTTCTTTCTGCAACAATCGCCTGACGACGCGTGCAACACGTCGCCGGTGTTCCGGTAACAAAAGCATCTGGACGTGCGTGGCACGTCTTTCCACCGCAAGTGGTTAACGTACCACGAATCGATCATTTTAACACATTGAGCGCCAGCCACGCGATAATGCGGGTTTCTAAGTTTGTCACTTGTATGGATATCTTACACATCAATTTCCATTCACTTGAAAATAAAACGTATACGATGGTTCAGAAACAATCAAATCCAGAATCACACTGAAGCAGTGTATTCCGTAATTAGTACCTCTTTCGTACGTTTACGCCTTTTGTTAAACAATGTAATAAGTCTTATTATTCTGTAACTTTTTACCCATATAATAGGAGTGAAGTTTTTAACGAGTATATTGCTCACCCTCTATCAGATTATTCGATACATTCAGAAGATTCTGACGTACAAGTCGGGGACAGTGATAATGATTTGGGTCCAAGGAGAATATCAAGAGCTGTTCCATTACAATGTTCAAGTGATTCCGATGATTCTAGTAATAGCGAAATGTCCACAGAATGACTTATTGTTCGGAAAGAAGCGGACGAGGACGGCGTTCAATGTTTTAAAAAGAGGAAACGTGCCCCAAGCGAAGACGGTGGTATATAGCCTATAGTCGCGCATGGAAGCCACCCGCGAGTTTGTAACCTTATTAAAAACGACGTTTTCTGGCCGCGTCTGGAAAATATGCGTTTATGACCCCTTGCTCGGGCGTTGATTTCTTGCACGTCGTTTGTAAACCGAATATCAGGTGCTGTCACCTAACTTTCTTCAATTACACTTAACGGGATCTTTCAAGCCCGTCTTTGTTCCACAGGACTGAACAATTTTTTATGAAATAAAACGAGACAGGGCATAAACTGGAAATTAAACTGGAACTTAAACTGGAAATTAAACTGGAAATTAAACTGGAAATTAAACAGGAAATTGAACTGGAAATCCTGCAATAACTCTGTAGTGTCAGAGATGCAATGTTATAACTTGATAAACGAAGCTTCCTTTTTCAATCTGACGGTTAGTTTATATTTCAGTTTAATTTGGTTTATATACGGCTAGACCCTTAGTTAATATTTCTCAATTAGTGTGACTAATTGTCACTTCTTTTAGAAAATAATCGAATATTAATTACATTCTATTTCACTGGTTCTGAAACTGTGCGTTCCAGTATTCACGCTTATCGATATATAGCAAATATATATAACACGATATGTAGTACTTGTCTGGCGAAATCAATGGCACGTGTATTCTAGCTAACTCGTAAAGGATAATTTCACTCATAAAAGAACACAAGTTTTATACTCTTATTACTTATTATTACTCTTCCAATCTCATCCGCATGTTATTTCGCACTTTTTCAACGAGTCCTCGCGTTTCGATTAAATCTTTTGCAATGCGTATCCTGTTTTTCGTTTCAATTGTAGCACGAATAGTTCGTTATTCGTTGTGTCTGGCAAATCGTCAAATTTTTCCTAACTCTTTATTCCTAACGACAAATTTAATTAAATTAACGACAAAGAAATCGATCGCATTTCCGATACAGTTTCCTTCATTTTATAAAATAATATTGCTTCGAGTATTTTTGCTAATACGGGTAATAACTTCCATATGATTTGGAAGTAATTTAACCTTAACGAAGGTTATATTAAGATATATTTGAATGAAAAATGTGAAAAATTCAATTGCTTTGGCTGGAAGTTCTTTTAATATTCGACCGTTTATTGAATGAAATTTATTAAATATTTCTATTCGTGCGATGCCTAGTGGTGAAAGGAATAATTTTACAATCGATGTATTAGCCGTTGTAGATTATATAGGTCGTATATCGCGTGGGATGAGAGTATCAGCTAAATAAGTATTTAGGAAATTTTTCCTCCTTGTCCCTCCTCCCGTCCCTATTAACCAGTATTAACCGTTCGACCCGAAACCCGTTTAATTATTAATATTATTAGTAGAGGTAGAATTCCAGACGCTGCTTTTAAACATTTCTTTTATAATTTTTCATAATGACTGATTGGTATCCTCATTTGCAGATAAGTATATATCGATTCGTGTTTGTCAGATGTTCCATTTCCCTTTAGTTTCCAATTCGAGTTAATAAACCATACTTTCGCGTTAAACATACTTGGACATGCGTGGATGCAACAACGAGTGTTTGAAAATCGATACTAAATTTTCCTAATTTATGAGAATTTTTTTAGAAAAAATCTGTTATTATTTCTGGTTAATATTATAAAATCATTTTCCGTTTCAATTTCATCCTTTCAAAAAAAGAAATAATTAATCCTTTTAGGATAGATTCTTTCTACGATTTTTAAGTTAACCTTTACGGAGAAATCGCATGGATATAGAATCATTTATAATTTTTTTAGATTTCTTAGTGTTCTTTCTTTTCTTTTCTTTTCTTTTCTTTTCTTTTTTTCCCTTTCCATTTTTCTTTTTTTTTCTTTTTTTTCACCCCTCTTTCTTTTCAGAAATGAAATCCAAAACAACATTATTTAAGAGAATTGACTGCCCTGGCGATCGGGAGCTCACTTTTTATATCTGAGCGTCCGATCGTCTTTTGTCTTCGCAACACTCTCGATAGTTCTGGTCTCTCCAGAACCGTGATTCGTGACACGTATCCCTGCGCGATTTCTCACTGGCCATCGAATGTTTTGCACCTTTCGAGATCGTCGCAATTATCATCTTCAAATGTATCGTTATACTTTCGCAGATGATTTCATAAATAGTTTCGCAGTCCTGTCGTTGAATTTCCTTTCTACCGTGTAATTATTCAACATTATGGAATAATTCTCTACTTCTGACCTTTTCCAATTTTCATCTTGCAAAGTCTCTACGGTAATTAAAAGAGATTTGTTTGTACGTTGGTAGTAAAAAGCAATAATTTCAAAGCTAGTTTGGTTTTTAAATTAACGATTTCATTAATCGAGGACATCATAAGATTGCTGCATTTTTGTAGTAACATTAGATTAAGAATCAGTGCGAAAGCGTGAATGTTTAGAGGATGATTGGAGTGCACGTGGAAGGACGAGTGACCGCGTGCAAGGATCGGATGAACGGGACATTTATGACTGTATGGAATGCAAGCGAAGGACGAAAGGCGCCTGAATGTTTATGGTACGTGACCCACCTCGTGAGCCAGGCTATGGGAAATGCGTGATTGAGGAAGAAAGCTTGAGGATGAAAGAAGACAAAGTGCATGGTTTAAATGAGGATGCAAGGGCTGTCCTGGGACAGTCCTGCGTGAAAGCATAGAGAAGAAACGTGAAGATAGTGCGCGTGTGAATACCGAATTTAGTATATAGTCTTTTAGCTTGTATATATATACTGGAATCAATAACACCTTTATTCCTTGTATTTGGCCAATCGAAATCATATCCCTACATTTCATTTTTATCGGTATTTTGAAGCGTATCGTGTCGCGAATTACTTGCTATAGTGAGATTTTAGCAGATCTATGACATTCCGTTTGTATCGTTTACTTGGATCTGTTTCGACCAGATGTCCAACTTATTTGCATATAAAGCATTTTGGATCATCAGAAACGGGATGCATACTACTAGTAGTATGTTGCATCGCCCCTTAATACTTGATGCTCTTACATTCTTCGATACTTGGAGAGGATGAAAGGAAAGCTAGGCGGTTAACCTCTTAGGCACGGCTGAATTTTGCGCGGGGCTGTTTCTCTGTACGGCAGAGATCAACGCGAATTACGTGTAAATGATACGGCACTGCAATGTGTGATGGATAATGCTGTTCTTTACACGAGTACATTGGAATGAAGTGTTTGATGATTAAATTATTGTATTATTATTGTATGATGATTAACTATAGTGGCGCGTCGTACGGAAATATGGCATCCGCGAAAGCCACTATAGTGGCGCCTAGTGCCTAAGAGGTTAAAAGCAGAGAGGCGAATCTAACCTTGCACGGATAAACCAGCTCTTAGAAAAAATACCGATGAGTTTGCTTCCGATTTCAAGCTTATGAAGAACTCCTTCAATTAGGAAAAATAACTCACTCGTGTCTAGTAAATGAACCGAGGAAAATGCCCATTCCCCGTTGCCGAGCCAAACCAAGCCGCCTCTCCAGATACCGAAGGCAAAGGAAAAGTCTGCAGCCACTGAAAATAATACCCCAGCGACCGAGGATATGGAACAGTGTGGAAGAAAGTCGAGTGAACAAAGAAGATCCCGTCCGAATCAGCCGATGCGTCCAGCAGCCTGTAGCAGCACGAGCTACCACCAATCCCAAGGAACAGGAGCACCACCTCGTCCAACAAGGAAGAAAATCAAGACGACTATCGCCAACGAGCAACAAAGTCCAACGCAGGTGACCGTTATTTAACTGGATCCAGAAGGTAAAGCCCTCCCCCCCCCCCCCCTCCCACCCTAACGGTAATTGACACGCCGTGCAAAACTGTAATAGAAATCGTATCGATTGCGACTCGTGATTTTTACGCCAAAAGAAACACGAATAATAAACACCTTTTGCGTGTCAGCTCCATCTCCACGCACAATACAGCCTGTGAACTTTTAAAGGAAAAAAATATAAAATTCTTCACCTATTCACCTAAAGGCACGAGAAACATACCGAAGATTCTTCTAAAGAACCTAGATGACGATTTCGGGCCCGAAATCGTCTTGAACGAGCTCAGCTCGGAAAACATTCCCGACATCCGATTTCAAGCGGTTAAAAATTTGAAACGCGCAAATCGATAGAAGAGGGGAAAAAGCTCCCAATTTATATAGTCTGTTATAGTCCAATTTACAGTCCTAAGTAGACAAAGTAGAGAAAACAGATGAAAGTAGTACTCCATTCCTTGATTCATTGGAAAAAGATAGGAAAGAAAGATAGAGTCGAGTGCAAAAGGTGCCAAAGGATAGGTGACATCGCGCTCAACTGCAATCTAGATTATAAATGCGTAAAATGTAATCTCCCACACAATCCAGGAGAGTGTTTGCAAACTGACGCAACAGCCGACAAACCGTATTGCGTCAAGTGCAAAAACTTTGGCCACCTCGCTTCCTACACGGAATGCCCCGTGGCAGGCAAGGATCAGGAAATGAAAGAAAAAGTTGACGAACGGAAAAAAATGATTAGAACAGAAAGAGGAAGAAAGCAACGATTAATAAATAAAACGAGCAATCCGGCCATTTCGAACAGGGCGATCGTCTCGGGTGGGCAGACGCGGACATACTATGGGCAACTTTCACCGTTGCCCATTGTCTTCCGGCGGGAGAAAGCCCTTCGTTGGAGTTGTAGCAAGACATCGGCCAGGTCCAAGGACAACAGCCACAGATAGAGATGCTTAGACGCGAAGTTGGACCGTCTAGACCGGAGCTCAGCCGAAGAGGCTACCGACACGTGAAGACGAGGCCTTGGAAAGGGGACATGCCCTATAAAACAGCGAAGGATGCGTTTTTGGGCACTTGCCTACAGCATACGGTGAAAATAAAACAGTTACCTAGCAGCAAAACGACTCTTTGTCAAATTTATTAAATTTTATTAAAAAAAAAAAAAACGCGGAAATTAGCAAATCACCACGAAATAGTGGAATTCGATAAACCAGCAGATTGCGCGAATAGCAGAAAGCGTGGAAATAAATAGGAAAAAAATCAACTTCATAGCAGAATTGCTCGGAATAGATTTCTAATGGACACTTTCGCAGTAGTACAGACATACACTGTAAGCAAACTTGTAAATTCTATCGTAACAAACGAAAGACGCGCCTCGCTTCTGGATTGTCTCAACGATCGCAAGTCGAACAGAGTCTTACTCTGCGAAATTAAATTAAACACTGAACGTAGAATCGTATTCGAGAATTAGAATTTTGTACGAAACGGTAGATTTAACGCTAAACAAGTTGGCGGAACAGACATTGTCATACGTAAGGACATTAAATGTAAACATATTTGCTTAGACCACGAAACGACGAACAAAAGCTTTGAGTGAAGAATTATAGAAATAAAACTACAAGGCGCTGCAAAACTATCTGTAATCGCAGAGTACGCGGCGATCAGTGGTAAGAAGGAGTTTATGGCAGAGTTTAAATCGCTATTCGAGGAGCTCGATCCTAACGTATCTAGTAGAAAGCATGGCCTTCATAGACT
Organism: Eufriesea mexicana; assembly: GCF_001483705.2. Lineage (NCBI taxonomy): Eukaryota > Metazoa > Arthropoda > Insecta > Hymenoptera > Apidae > Eufriesea > Eufriesea mexicana. The sequence goes on along the minus strand of NW_016908637.1, from coordinate 475,734 downwards.
TCTGCTTAGCGGATAACCGCATCAACACCCAGCCACCACACCCTAGACTCGTTCAAATATGATAGCGACCATCGAGCAGCCTTGATAGAAATATCGATTCCCTCGATGGGAACGCTAGAAATAGACGAATTAATGACATCGCGCAGATAGAATTTTTATAAAGCTAACTGGATAAAATTCGCAAACTTCTTAACGAAGACAGATATCCCAGACATACCAAAGGACAGAAACTTAAACTCAAAACAAATCGACAACTTGCTCGACAAATTAAACGGCAACATAAACAGTGCCATAGATCATGCGATTCTCCGCTTAAAAACTAACTATAACGAGATAGACAAATACATCACCCCTCGCATCGAACAATTACGCGCACAGAAAAGCTACATAATCGCAAGACTACATAGACTCACGAGATCGACTCGTATACGAATTGAAACGACACGATGATAACAGCGCTCAAAGATTCTCTGAAAACCGTCACATACGGTCACATACGGTCACATACGGAAATGAAGAAAGCGTTTCGCGATTCCGTCGATACCTTCTGGAAGAATAACATCTGCGGCATATCTCCGCGACAGCCCTCGAAATTCTTTTCCGCGATTAACGGTATATTTCGAGCGAAGGAGGCAAGCGCCATAGAAACCTTAAAAATTCCTATGACGAATGCACACTACCTTCGGACCACAAACGTACGATTCGACACTCGTGAAACAGACGTGCGACGAAACATTCTCATCACGGAGACAGAACGCAAATTAAACGTCCTCGGTAGGCACTTGAAATCGGTGCACACGCAAAACTTACATATGGATAAAGAACAGCTTTCCCACATGATAGGAGAGAAAATTGCGAAATTTAAACAGGAAATCCTGGAAGACCGACCGAACGACAAGACAGTCTGCACATTCGACAACGACGATACGGCGGACAACCCAAACGACACACGCGTACCCACGCTAATACGTACCCACGCTATATATAAAGAAACGATTAAAAAGGAAACTTATTTTACTTATTTGTATTATTTCGATACAACCAACAACGAAAAAGATAGAACGCACTGCGTTACGCACACGTCCATTCCTTTCCAAATTTGATTCGGTTTTCTTCTAGTGATCTAAGCCCTAAGCTCTCTATCCATCTCTCTTATACTCTTTCACGTCGCAACTTCATTTGTGCACTCTTTATAGAAACCACCACACACACACGCTTATACCGATATTCGTACTAATATTAATTACGAAAATTTCATTTACTTTCCATTCGTATTTTCATGAACGTACGAAGAAAAACAAATCATTTTTTATATTGTTCCTTTGTATTTTTCAATACGATAATGGAGGTGAATAACCTTCTAAACGTTAGAATAATCCATGATATTTTTAAACGATGATGCTTTTATTCTTTAAAGGAATCTTCTACGCATTCGGGTGAAAAGTAATCGACGCTTTTCACATTTTCTCAGAAGTAACGAAATTATAAACGTCCATGCATGAATATATGAAGTAAAAAGTGCAAAGTAAACAAGATTCCAATGTCGATGTTCTGGTTTTAATTAATTAAAATTCAGGTTGTCTATAAGATTATTTTTATTATCTTAATTTTTATCCCTGATTTCTTTGGAATCCTGTTTTGATCTCTTGAAAAATTCCCGTCCCGACATTTTTCCGATTCCACACACCCATGAAACATACCGTTTCGTTACACGAATCGTATAAGGTAAAAGTGCAGACGATTTTAAACGTCAAAGCGTTGTCATTTTTGAAGGTTCTTATACATTGTTCTTTCCCATAGTTTGGAAAAGAATACATAACTGTATCCTCGCTAATCGAAATGTTCGTTTTCGATAAGCAGCATAGACAGTCTATCATAGTCATAGTTAGTCACCCTAGTATTAGTTCTCCGAGTGTTTCTCATCCGAATGTTAGTCATCCAAGTATTAGTCATCCGAGTGTAGTCTCGTTAGTGCTCTCGAAATACAAATAAACGAAATAACGAAACACCACAATGCTTCGAATAATTTTATTTTTCTTTCGTAATTATTTGCAATTATAGTAATTATTTTCAACTATGCCCTATGTCTAGTTCATTACGATAGTAGCTCTCCTGAGTCTTTTCAGCCCCTCCATTCTTTTCTATCGACATTATAAAACATTCCAACAATTGTGAGATGTATCATTAACCCTTTGCACTGGAAGCCTTTTTCACTCGGGCGACCAGCAACTCGAGACGTTTCGCGGCATATTTCAAGAATCCCTTACCTCTAACTTGCAATGATTACATATACAAATTCATGTATAAAACTTTTATATTTTATCATTTTATGTATTTTTACATATCTAAGAAGAAAATTTCCCAAATATTAGTCCCCGTGTTGTTGTTTAGAATGATATTTTACAAAGCAATTGCCGAAATGCACCTCCTGGGTCGTCGGAGCACGTATTGCGGTAATAAGTTGTCCGGTGTCATGTTTATCGGACTCATTTCGTCTAAAGAAGACCTTTATATTTCCTTTAAAATCCTTTCTATTTCCTTTCGTTAAAATAATCGTTAAAATAATCGTTAAAATAATCAATTGTTAAATTAAGATTTTCGCATATCTCAGATGATTAATCGGCTTTTTTTTACCGTTTTATACAGAATATATGAATTGATTCCATATATTTCTAAGCCCCAGAATGAAACGCAGTTAAACATGACCGTCGTTAACCGTGTCACGGGATAATTACCGCGGTGACTCTAAGAAACGGCGTTTAGCAAACTCTCGCGTAGAACTGCAGAGAGTTAAACTGTAGAAAATGCACTTTATTCAGGTTTTGGTTCGGATATATATTGAGTCTTTCGGAAAGTTCGTGCCGATTTTTGGTAGGTGTCGTAAGGACAGATCTGAATATATCCCCCTGCGTCTTTGGCACGGGGAGGCAGTGTCCCTCCCCCAACCGAACAAAGCGTGGGTAGACCGTGGGCAGGTGGGCGGGGGCCCGCCTATCCGGGAGGCCGGTGGTCCGTGCGGTCGGCGCCGCGCCGTGGTCGCGTAGCACCGATAGAGGTTGCACGCATGCGTGTGTTCGTTTCTGGCGCGCGTGCATATTGAATGTTAGGTCGCGGTGCGAGTTCTCGTCGCGCCGAGAGGGAACCTTCGAGTTTGTATCGTGGGGGCGTCTTGGAAATTGCGTCGCCGCGAAGTCCAGGGCGTTCCGATATCGCGTTATGATGGCCATCGTGGGGGTTTTAGTGGGTACATATCCCACATAACCCCGTCCCCTCCCCTAGGGGGCCGGGTATCTTTTTGAAGATTTCCCCCGCGTAAAAAAAAAGAAAAAAAGAAAAAAAAGAAAAAAAAAAATCGGAATATATCGGAACGATTGAAATCAAATGACATGCGTACATATGGTAAATGTCGGCACTTGAGGCATATTCGGAAAGAAATTTGGATACGATACGTTGATTTTTGTCAGTTTTATACATATTCGTACACTGGTTTTCTTCCGTAAGAAAACCAAATGCATTTTGGACATTTAATGCTTTTCTTTTGCCGGAATGGCAAACAAGACATGCGTTGTTTATGGCGAAGATGCTGCAGCTGAGAGAAATGCGCAGAAATGATTTGCTATGTTTAAAGCTGGTGCTTTCAATCTTAAAGATCAAGAACGCCTGGCTAAGCCACCACGAAAGGAGATCAGAGTAAAACACTGATCGAGAATAACCCACTCTATCCGGCGAGTAAATAAGTAAATTAGCAGAAATGTTAAATATGTCAAAATTCACCATTCACGAGCATTTTGTGAAGCTTGGCTATGTAAACCATTTTGATGTATGGATTCTCCACGATTTAAACGCAACGAGGGGGCATCATTTTTGAAGCAAGTAATAACGAGGGATGAAAAATGGATCATTTATAATGAGGTTGAGCGAAAAGAATGTTGGGAAAAGCGGAACGAACCACCTTTAGCCACCCCAAAAGTCGGTCGTTATCCAAAGAATTGGACATTATGCTCTGTGTACCTGGTGGGATTGGAAAGAGATGCTGTATTATGAGCTTTTACCAAACAATAATAAATACAAATGATAAATTTAGAGAAGCATTGTTCCCAATTAAACGAATCAAAGACAGCGATTGAAGAAAAACGCAGAGAAATAGCGAATCGGAAAGGCGTGAGAAAATTTGTTGGAGCTCGGTTGGGATGTTCTACCTCATTCACCCTATTCACAAGACTTCGCACCCTCTGATTTCCACACATTTCGATCATTAGAAAATTTCGTTAATGGAAAAGACTTCGACTCTTTGGTCGAGATAAAAAACACGTAGAAAGGCTTTTCGCTGAGAGATTCTGAAAGACGTCTATATAATTTAAGAAATGTATACTAAAATTTCAATTTTCCTTCAAAATCGGCATGAATTTTCCGGACAATCAAAAATATGCGGTTTTGTATGATAGAAAAGGAGTATGTTTTGGAATATATTGCTTGACTTAGGGTTGGTTATCGATGAACTTTGGTTTCTTTCGGACGATGCATATCTAGTTTGGAGCTTGCACACAATGATGTTATAAGGAAAAGTATGGAAAGGTAGCAGGTTTTTGGTAAGCATCCGTTGACTCAGAGTTGACTCCCGAGTCATTGGCGCACTTCGAATGTCAATTAGAGACGATAAGGTCATCTTTACAATCGCATCGCGTGAAACCGAATGGTGGATGGTGACCGGAAATGGTGAACGGCAATCACCTCTCGAATCATATCTTTATATCTTTAGCCTTTTATAGATTTCTTTCTCTATATTTAGCTTCTTCGATGATTTCGCTTGCCCAGTTGAGATGACGATACGCGATAGTGGTACTTCAGAGTGCGAAAAAACCACTTGTACCATACATCGTATAATTTGTATAATTTATATAATTTATATAGAATAAAGCATATAAGTACGATGTAGTTCGAAGAGCAACTGTATCGTTACCACGGAAAGGAATTGTCCATCATCGTTAAATATTAATATATTAACTTGCTCGGAACAAAACAGATGATTGATGAAATAAACTTGATTAGCCGAAATCATGCTGTTCGCTATATGATCTTCTTTCTATTTCTTATTATTACTCGCAGTATTATTAGCAAATCATATCTGTAACTGAAATTATTTACGATGAAGAAAGATCCAGTAGAGAAATTAAGCGTTTTATAGTATTTATAAGGTGTCTCTTCGTGTCCAGTTCGGTGTTTCCTCGAGCTTGTTTTGAATGGTTAAAAGTAGACGTTAGTGGTGGAAAAATAGAGTTTTTTGATTGGACGTGGGTGTGTCGGAAGGACTTTTGTTTAAGGAGCGGCAACTGTCAAGTTCGGTAGTGAATGACGTGATTTATAAGCGATTTATAAGCGATTTATAAGCAACGGTGTCCGTCCGTCGCTTTGGTGGGTCTGTCGCACGTGGGTCCAATCCGTCGGGTCTGGTAGTTGTAAATTTCCTGTACTTTTCCATTTAGATATATGACATATTGCTAATCCGCTGAGAGGGCGGTGAGACACGCCTAACCTTCGGAGTTACAGTCGTAATAAAAAATAATAAAGTCTTTAGTATGATCGAAAACCGAAATAAGAGTTATGCTATACACATGGCCTCTGGGACGGAACAATTATCCTGGATTAATAATTTGTTATCCTTAATAATATATGTACTTACTATATGTGTAGGATTAAATATACAGAGTTTTATATATAGAGAATTAAATATGGATGCAGCTAAATATGTCAAGAACTATCGATGATACGGAATACAGACGAAACTGTGAAATTTTTCCTTGGTACACGCGTAAATATTTTTTACAAACATCCATCGGAACGCTCTATACATACGTATGTCAGACGTGACGCACATTAACTATATATTTCTTAATATTAAAATTCAAATATCTTCCAAACCAATGATTTTTCGTAAGAAGTGGTTCAGTACTTTTATATTAAGTAATAACAAGCTGCGTTCATTGCTAGATCAAAAGATACATATGTATATAATTGCATTGAAAAAGACTAATTGCAAGATCGACTTACCTACGTCCGATTATGTGCTCAGACACCATTTTCATAACGAAAATTACTATGTCTTTGATAAAAATTGAATATTTTCGTCGGGCTAATAAAATAAGAAAGTAAAATTTCTTTTCTTTTATGCCTTCTTGTATTTCTCGAAAACAAATTCAACGATCTAAAATATTATGCTTTTTGAAACCACGAAAGATCACATAGAGCAAATTATTTGCATAACTCCTTAATCGTTTATCTCGTATATGTGCATGTTGTTATCAAAGATAATTCACAGTAAAAATGATATAAAATGTAGTGTAAAAATATGGATTATCAAACTTTTTTTACATCTCAATATTTATGCCGTATATGTTAACTGACAAGAGTATATGTACTGCGTTAAATCTTAACTTGATTCGTCACATTACAAGTTCACTTACAAGTTTATGTTGTTCGTGTTGTTCAATTTATGTCAACGTATCTCAATAGCTAATACGTTATCTTAATATCTACACGTTTGTAGTGCTTTAGAAAATTGCTGCTCTAAACCGTGGCACATTTCGACAATTAATCGAAACGACTGAAAACGCCTGAAATCAGTTATTTCCACTCGTGTAGTAATTCTAGTGTTAATTGAAACTAATAACTTGTCTTATAGCTAGTGATGAAGAAAAATAAAAGTTGATAAACAAGTAACAACGCTCTCAAGAGTACTAATAAAATAAATCTATTATTATCACAAGTTAAACTCCACGAAACTATGATATAATAAAATAGGATGACATACTCGATATGTATTAAACCACTTTGTTACGCCAAACTTTGTTAGATGTATATTTATGTCCAGTTTACGCGTGCGTGTTTGGTTCATTATCAACTTATGTCGAACATGTTTCGATATAGATTACTTTCTACTTAATTTCAAGAAAAAGTGAAATATATCGAAACATGTTTGACATAGGTTAATAATGAACCTTATTTACAAACGTTAAATCTATTTTATGATAAACTTAGTCATAAGCAGCAGATAGAAAACCGAAAAAATTCCCATTACATATAACATTTAATCTGTTTAAATAAAATATTACGAGAGAAATCTTTACTTAATCGCGAATTAATCATTTTCCTTGGGTAACGCGTTTCGATATGCGTTTCGATATGCGTCTCGATATACGTATCGAACGTATTTATTTATATTCAGATTTTTCGCAAACTCTTATAATTAAAATTAAAGATAAAATAGTTATTAAAGTTGTTTTTACTGTAAAAAAAATATTTAATTGTATTTTAATAATATACAATGAAGAACAATTACATATATATATATACATATACATAAATGGTATATTAACACACACACACATACATATATATGTTATATATTATATATATTATATATTATACATCACGTAACAAAATAAATATATCGTTTCAAATGTTATGCTTAAATATAGTAGCTTATAATATAATGGCTTATACTGAGGTAGATAACATTAGCTAGATGTTCATAAGAATCGCATTTTTAGGCGCTAAATTCCAATTTCCTTAACAAATTCAAACATTCGTTGTATTTCGAGAATGTAGGTATTTCTATTATTATTATAAATGAAATGTATATAAATGAAACTACCTTCTGTGATCTACATGTTATAAATAATATGACTGCTATGATCGACAATTTCATGTTTATCTTTCATTATTTAGTACTTATTAAGTATCGTCAGTTCCAGTTTACAATTTTTACAACTTCACAAAGCACATCGGTTTACGAATTTCAAAAATTAGCTTTCTCTGCTTGAGCATTTAGAATATCTCCGTTGCAAATACGAAATAGCAAAAAAGTGGAAAGTGTAAGTTTTTTCTCATCTATTATTACAAAGATTGTTCGTTAAACATTACGTTCTGCATGTTCTTAACACGTGTTCCTAAGTAAGACTACATACTTATATTAATATAGTAATACAATTTGTAAAAGTAGAAATTCAACTGCATAGAATAGGTTGACCTTTAAACGATCTCAAATATGATATATAAGAAAATATTTTATATACAGATGCTATTATCGTTTCAAAACTCACTAAAGATCCCAAGTAACCAAGTTTTCATCGTGTTTCGATATTTAAGACAAAATATGCGCAGCGGATACGAAAAGTATTTGGATGCTAACAGTTTCGGTTCAAAACTTTAATACTTTTTATTATCGATAAAAAGGAATTTAAACTACGATATATTCAATTTTCTATCGTATAAAAGTATCTTCTTAGTCTAAGTAAGAAAAATTAATATTTAAAAGAGAAGAATAAAATATCTAATTGCAAAAGTCGAGTATTTGCAAATACTTATTGTACCCGCTACACACGCGCGCTCATAATCTTAGAATATATGATTCTGAAAGAATTGCTCGGAATATTTAAATTTCTATTTTGAATGTGTTTTCTACAGCCAATCAAAAGGGTGAGTTCATTATCAGGATACAGTATGTCATGCATGCTAAATAGTACACTACATAACAGAGGAGTAGAGTACACGATACTTCGTGAGAAAAATAAAACAGATAAGAAAAGAATAATTCTTTCCAATTAAGTTTCGCTACTCGGAAAAATCAATTTTTACAAATTTAACAGATACATTTATATGAAACTCGTAAATATTGGAATCTCGATCGATAAAGAGTTTCTTCGGATAAAAAGTTAATATTTACGAATCCAGACATTATATCGATAAATTTTCAAATTGAATTTCTTCCGAATCTTTCGTTTCCAATTCATTTTTTTCATGAAGTAACACATTTTACCGAAATTTTCTATATAAAATGGCACTGATAACTAAAAACAAATAACATATAATAAGAAATAACTCCCTGATTAAATATAAATCGGCAGTGAATCAATATTTCATTGCATACAACATGAAATTTCCACTGTTTTTATATTATCTTGAGAAGAAAAAGATTCGAAGATACAAATACGAATATATAGTAGTTTATCTGTTGCTAAAATGTTTTTTTTACAAATTTCAAAGGGGGTCTCCCAAGAAATGTCAGAAACTGAAATATAGGGATTGTTGACGCGATTGTCTGTGTCAAATATCATTTCTATCTACATGACAAGTTATGTATAATATTTCATCGATTTAGGCAGGATAATTTGCTTTATGTCGAATACAAACCGGAAGAAATTGATAATTACGTGAAGAAGCTATTTCTACAAAAAGTAAGAAATATTTGCGAAATAGAAATTTATTAGCTTTAAAGATTTCAATGGAAACACCGGAGACATGATTCTGGATTGAAATTGAGTACACTAGAAATCATAATTCACGTCAAGGTAGTAAATCTACTGGTAACAATTGAAAAAAGATATAATACAAAATATAAAAATTCAAAAAATATAAAACTCAATGTAATTATATATTCACGTATATTAATATATTAATGTATTAATATGCAAAAGTTTCAAATATAAAATGCTTAATCGCAAAAATAATTACACTTATTATTTCCCAAATAAATGTATTATTTCTTTACTATCTTCTTGAAATTTGTAATTATCATACTGACACATTACGATAATTCGGATGTATTATCACGAAATTAAAAACGATTTGGTCAAGACTACAGACAAGACACAGTTAAATTCTTTCTTAGATCAAGAATAAAATATAACTTGTCACCATCGAATCATTTTTATTACAAGAAAATAAAAATTAGAATTCACTCGCAAAGCTGCTAAACTTATAACGAATAATAAATAACAATGAAATAGTGACTCATAGCCCAGTATCTGTGTCTACCCATAACCGATGAAAAAACAATTTTTACACAGTTATTCTAAACTTTGATCCTTTTTCGTTTTACCTCGTTAATATAAATCAGCTCGTCCGTAATAATATTCCGCTTAATATCGTGTAGTTTGTAATGTATCATCACTTAGAAATCGCTAATATGAAAGGACTTCAACAAGATTTTGAATTTTAAATTTCACTTTCAAATGAAATTTTGTACAATTAATTAGTAATTAGTGCAAGGCTAAAATAATATTACACTGAAAATAATATTTATGATTTTGCGAGCAAAAAGTATTTACGAGATATTTAATGTTAAAATTCTTACTTTCTTTTCATTTTTCTTTATACATTGATTACAACAGAAATGTTAGTAACAAAGGTTATATATAACAAGATATTTACACAAAAATTAAATTTAAAACATTAATGCAATTAATGACATATTTATACAATGAATAAAAAAATATCTCAAAGAAAAGGGTACTCTATTTAACACAAACACCTTATCCTAAGAACTACGGCTTAACTAAGAATATTATTTACGCTTAAAAAGATAAAGCGGTATAAAAATTTTAACCCTATATATCTCGTAAACTATTACGTTGACCCTCGCAACCACACATCGATATTTGTAATATCTCGAATTTTATCATTACAAAACTTCATTTAAAAGACAATCTTACACCTCGGGACATTTTTCTTATAAATATCCTGTTTCTTTACTAAACTTGATATTAACTAGTGGAGATAATTCTGCAAGTAACTAATTCATTTAATATTTGCATATTCTTTCACAGATCTAAAAATAACGGAAATATTTTCAAGTCTAATTAAACGAAATAATCTTTTAACCGAATAAATTAAATTTTAACAATGATTAATATTTTATCATATTTTATGATACTTATGCTTAAAATATACTAATTACTTTTCCACCATTCATATCACACAATTATAATTACATCAATATGCAACTGTTTACAATAGTATTGATTAATTGAACTCTATAAAAGTCATAAAAATATATATTTGAGAGCACATTCTACTAGTATATCCGTGCAAACGATAAAGAGTATTTTATAAATTATAAATATAAATTAAAACAAAGAAATTATGAATACCAAAAAAAAAAGAAAATGAAAAAAATGAAAAAAAAAGAAAAAAAAGAAAAAAAAGAGAAAAAAGAAAACAATTTATATAATTCTTTGGAAAACTATTGAAACATTAATATTAATTTTATATACTAACAAATAAAATCATAAATATGCGTATCTGTTAATATTAAATCATACCTAATTTTAATGCGTATACAATATAACAAATTTATCTGGAAATATTGCAACATTTCGTAAATAATCAAAGATGCAAAAGATTTTCTTTTTTATATAAAAACTGACTACTATAAGTGTATCAGTTTAATTCCGTTGAACAAGTCGCTATGCTTTATTAAATATATTATAAAGATATTAAGTTAAAAGACATCAACGGTGCACATATGCAGTCATTCGATGCAATGAAAACATAAATTAATCTTTCAATTTTTTAATATTTTTAATTCGTTTATAATATTGAATGTTATATGTCATCGATATCTTGTGTAATATTAGATTTCATTAACAGATGTTATCACTCTATAGATAAAAAGTCATTTCTTTTTATATTAAATAATTTTGAATAGGAGAAATTTTCATTTCTTTATTCTTCAAATATCTCAATATTTCCGGGTAAATCAGTCATACTTTTATAACGTGAATCTACGCGTATATGGAAATATGATGTATACAGGATGTAACTTAATACATAAAAAATAGTTCAGAAACAAATTCTACGCTTAAAGATAATGAAATTAATTAAAATGAATGCACGTCCAATTTGATTTTGTTTTTAAATTACAAGTAGTTTTACATCTTACAAAGTACTGTCTGCTTAGTATATTTACAAGATGTAAATAAAATAAATAAGCGCAAAATGAATATATTATACCATGATCCAAGATACTTTGCATTTGTGTGATTTCTAATTCATTTTTTCAATGACTGCTATTATATTATATTCAATTAAACTATTAAATAGTGGTTTTTAGAATGGTTATAATATCTTATACGTTATTAGTAAATTTTGATTTAAATACACAGTGTGCAAAATTATTTGTAATTGGAAAATAAAGTCAGGTTGAATATAAACTTATTTCATTATTGTTATATACTGAATTAATTCCATAATTATTTCATTATATCTATATTTAAAAATATATAAAAGCATTAAAACAGTATTTTAAAGGAATAACAATTTCTTTTGTAAAATATATACTGTACTATGTATAATATTCACGTGTGTTTGAAAACTATGAAAAACTAAAAAACAAAATTATATTAAGTAATATATTATATATCATGAATATATGATGTTCTTGTAGCTCCTTAGATATAATAGGCTATTTTTTATATTTTATATGTTGTAAAAATAAAGTATTGTTTTTCTTGTAAATGTAAAATAACACCCAGAAAGAAAATATAAACCTGTTAGTGAGAATTAAAAAGATATTTACAAATAACAATCTATATAGCTGTTTAAAAATTGATATTGCCAACCGTTCTTGTAATTTCCATATTGTATCCTATTCACTTGTATAGTAGAGGTTAAATATATTGTTATCAGTGAGATAAATCCATCATACTGTAAAAAAAAGCAACAAAATGTTCTATTGTAAAATAAAAAATAGAGAGAGCATAGTGCCATGTAAGGAAAGATAAAAGCGATGGTAACACATGCGCCCGAGGTTCAGAAATTTCGCTCGTAAAATTATTGCGACAATTCGGTAAACCACTATACAAGGTAAACAGAATTTAATAGAGAAATGTTCTTGATCTGTCAGTACATTTCTCGCTTTTAGTATAGTTCAAAATTTTATTCTTTATCATTTAAATAAAAAATAAAACTATTTATTATATGATATTTTATCTTAAATTCTATCTTGTTTATTATTAAAATTAGTATATTTTTTCATTTGTATGAGAACTAAAAATGTTATAACTTTCCTTGTGATTATAACAAATGTCGCATCATGTATTATAAGAAAGATTTATATACAAGATAACAAGTATGTGCATATGTTCTAAAAAAGATTGAGTCAAACGCCCAATATTATCCCAAATTGAAATATGTATAAGCACGGAATTGAAATTAAAAAGTAATATACTAAATGTTATACAACTTATCAAATTTTTTACTTCAACTTGGAATTAATAATTTGTTATTAGTAATGTATAAAAATCATGTATATGTAGAAGAAGATACGAATTATGTTCATAAATTAAAATTATAATTTAAAATATGCAATAGTCCATATTACACTAGATATACAATTATGTATATTATATTATTACATAGATTGAAAACATCTAATTTATATAGATGATTTTTACTTAATCTTTACTTTAACCATTATAGATTAAGAAAGAAAAAAAAAAAAAATTATTTTCAATAATGCTATACTTATTTTCTTTGTTGTATCATGTTATATGGAATAATATTGTGGTATCCCGCATATTGTTTTTTACTTCATATGCACATACACGTACACACGCACACATATAAAACATATACAAAGAAAGATATATACAGTAATGAAGGGGGAAAAAAAAGAGCAGAAATAGGAAATAGGAATGCAGCGCCTTAGCGAGAGAGAATCGATGGTACATTCAAAAATGTTCAAATTCAAGCAACGTTATAGCAAGTTAAAAACTTTTGTACTGCTTTCATATGAACTACATACATTATACCAAAAACTCATTGATAATTATTTAACAGAATTATCACAGATATAATCAAAAACTAGTGGTGTGCAACATATACAACTTCATATAAAAGAAATATGTAATCAAAAACTGTACCCTTGGTAAATAACATCGTAAAATAACACAATTCTATCACACAAATATATCCTATGTTAAAATCATTTGCAATTAATGCTACAAAACACTGATAATAATTATCTATTGTTTGTTAATTGACTTTAAATAATACGAATATATTTAAAATCAAATTACTAATATTCTTACTTTCTATTTTTGGTTTTTAATTCCCATGTGAAGCATTTGATTCATGAATTATGATGAATTTAATGTTTTATACACATCGTTTCCTCCTCGCATTTTCTATGCGCATATATGAACATTTCTAGCAAAGAACTCTTGCATATTAGAAGTCATCAATGCCACCATCAGGGACACCGGCACGTACTTTTTCCAATACTCTGTTGACAAATTCTGTTGAATGATTTGCTATTCGTATTTCTGTAACAAAGGGAAAAAGAAAATAAAATCTTTCTTTGTTTAAACTGTTAATAGGATTTCCATTTTCTAAATTATCCAACACATGTTTAAGATTACACGTTTTTGTAATATAAGCAATAGATAATAAGCAAAAGATAATAAACTTCTGTAAAAGAATTTAGAAAATCAATTAGGTAATATTGTAATTAATTTAACAAATTTATTATATAATAATTACTAAATTATTTAATTCAATTTATTTGTAATCAATTATATAAGATATTTATGCTATTTGTTTCCAACTTTTTTTTCTCAAATTGAGAAAATAATAAAAACAAAATAAAAATATTTTTTATACAAAAGGCAATTACCTAAATAAATTTTTTACAGTTTCTGGATAATGACAAGACCACAAAAGTTTTTAAAGTAATATCTTGTAACCTTTTTTATATTATACGAAATTAAAATGAATTCAATGATTTGTAACACAATAGGATACAAAGTTGTTAAAGTATAAAACATAGATATTTTAGGCATTCTATGTCAGTACATGTACACAATTATAGAATTTCATAAACGTAATCGACAAACGTAATGGTGTAAAATCTTTAAAATATTCACTTAATTTCTATATTTTAGTAACCTTAAACCTCATTGTCATTAAATTCGATTTAATAGCCATTATTATATAATATAAGAAAATAATAAGTATTAATTTAAAAATATTCATGGTTTTGCCAGTATACAAAAACTACGACAAATCCAAAAAAAATATTTATTTTCTTTCTATTAAAAAATAATGAAATTATGTTTATTAAAATACTGTAAGCAAATAACATAAACCACATCTAGTTTGCCATTGTCCACATTATTTATAATATTGATATGAATTGATTGATTGATAAATAATGGTTTATGATTGTAACTAATTGAAATTAAAGACTGCAATTTTCTATAACTTGTATCTGTATGTGAAAGTATCTCTATGTAATATTATCAAATATAAGCTATAAATATTATTATGAATTAATAAATTTGAAAACTTTATGATATTGATAAAATTAATTGCACCAAGTATAAAATTAGTTATACAATATACAGTTATTAAGTAATTAATTAAATAAGAAAGCTTTGTATTTATTTTGAGTACGAAATAAAAGTAACATTAGTTGGATTAGTTAAAATGTAGCATTATTAAATTTGGGATACATTAAGAAAGTAAGAGTTAGATTCTATTTACTCAAATATAATCAAAATATAATTATTAACTGTAATAATTGTAATAATTGTAATAATTATATACTAACTCGTTGCCAATTTACAGCATTTTTCCATCTGACGCGTTAATTCTTCTTGATTCTCAGGATTAGGATCTGCTAGTTTTGCAGCAAGTGTTTGTTTAGCTTGAGATATACCTTGAATTAAACGCCCTGCAACAATATTTATTTACCCAAATTAGCTTTTTTATTTTTGATATATTTACTAAAAAGAAAAAATTTTTCTTTGAAATTTAAAAACATTTGGAAACTAAACAAACTGATGGTACAGATTATACCATATTATTCTTTATATTGCATTTTTTAAATTATAAATTTTATGATTATATATACATAAATCTAAACTACTTTTGTATAACACCTATATTATATAAATCTTTAAAAATAAACAACATATATAATGAAAATATATAGTGTAAATATAATATAATAAAATGTAAATATGTATTTTGATTAATATTATTACTTGATATCAAATATGATGTAATATAATGCAACTACAAATACTCAACTGTGTTCCTGTTCTAATCCATGTAATTTTATTTTATTTGCTTCATGTTGAGCTTTCTTCTTTAAACGACATGCTCGAGAAGCAAGTTTATTTTTTTCTTTGCGTGTTTTAGGCCTTGCTGTGAATGGTAACTCAGAAACTGGTGTCATGTCATTAATAATACGGGATAATTTATCCAATTCACGTCCAATACTATATAATTTCCGTGGATTTGGAGTAAGATCATTTCCATCTCCTTTTCGAGCTTTCCCACTATGTTTAATTCCTCGAAGTGCACAATGTGGACTAAAAACAGGATCTGTAGCTTCATTTAAAATATGTGGGTCTTCAAGACGTGTTCTTGCAACAAGTCTTTGACCTTTTGGTCCTTTTGCTTGAACATTATATTGCCAAAAATATCGTTCTTTTTTGCTATGTTTACTCTCTCGATTTGAATCCACACTTCCACTTCCTACTCTACTCCCAGTATTTTGTTCTTCACCATCACTACCACCTGTATCTACAGAAATACGTTTGTAAATTTTATAGCATTTTATATACTATTTTTACTACTTGATATATATGAAAATATATAAAATTGAGTATCTTTAATCAGAATATTATAAAGATTATTTATAAATATCAAATACCGTTATCACTACTGTAATCATCATAATGGTCACTATCATCATCACTATCTTCGTAACCTTCATCGTGACTAAGACTAAGAGGATCAATTTGATACAGTGGATCTGGACTAAGTGCTCCTCCGGTACTTAAACTACTTGTTGAACCTGCTTCAACAATGCCAAGGCTACCAGTACTTAATAAATGGGGACGTGGTTCTCTACGAGCCCAAATTTGTTCTAGTCCTATCGTCCGCGGAGGTGCAGACATTGACAGTCTAGAAACCTTTGACTTATTATTTGTGCACTCAACATCCATCTGGCAATGGGTGGAATTATCAAAAGAATTTTCACGTCGTCTCATCAATAATTCATGAAGAGCAGATTGTCCATTAGGTTTATTTATAGGATGTGGAGATGTTGAAGAACTTGCAGTTGAACTACCTTTAAAACAATTATTTTAGAAATTATTTCTAAATTATTTCTTAAAAATATTTTGTTTATAGCAATACATAAATATTAACTTATAAAAAATATGAACAAGATAAAAATGTTTTAAAAGACATAAATGATATAAAAATGATATACAGATTTCACAAAAGTGATTTTTTAATTATTAATGCTTAAAAATTGTTGATGGCTTAAAATATATTAATTTTTATCACATATAATATTTTTTGTCAAATATTAAAAATGTTTCAATCTTATTTTTAATTATATCACATCCAAAATTATATAGTTTAATATTTTCCCTGCCATTTATTAACCATGTTTATTCATTAATACTCTTATTAGTAAATATAATATAAGGTATTTCATAAAATTATGTTAATTCACAAATATCCATGATAATATTTTAGCTTTATATAGCTTTTAAATAAAAGCTTTATGCAAATTTCATATAAATTTTATATAAATAAAGAAAATTTTATCTAAATTTTATAGTTATTTGTATCAATAATGTTTCGAGATGTATAAATATTACAAAAAATATTACACGTAAAATTGTTAATTTCAACATAGCATAGACGATTTATGTAATATAAACAAAATATAGTAAAAAGTCAATTTGGCAGATAATTAACTGCCAAAGTAATAATAATAATAAACTTTTATAAAAATGCGAAGTAAAATTATATATAAACCTGCAATGTTACTGGTTCCTGGACTTGAAAAAGCATTAGGAGTAATTGTTTCCACATTGTCACCAGAATTGATATGTATATTTATATTGAATCCATGTGCGTTTATATATGTAGGACAAATGTTACGATATATTGATCCAGATTGTGGAAAACTACTTGGAGCAAATCCAACATTGTTATCATGAAATAGTGGCCCAACCGATTGAGGTACATTTACTTCCATTTTAAATGGTTGAACTCTTTCTTCTGGCAAAAGTAAATCATCAAAATTTAAATCACCAAGAAGGGTTTCATCATTTGCATTTAATTCAGCAAGCGTAGGACCTTGAATAAGATCTGCTTTATCTACTTGTAATATGTCATCATCTTCCCATTTTTCTATTTTAAAAAAATCATCCAAATGATCAGAGTCAACCTTAAACGATGATTGTATATGATCTGATCTATTGGGCCACATTGATGTCAATGGAGATGGCGAAAATTGTTCATAGACGCCTCTAGCACTTCTGTGTCCACCTGGAATTGGCACTGATGCTGAAGATGGACCCATTTCTTGACTTGGTTCTTCCTTTACTATTCCATCCATTGGGCTAGTTTTAATTTCCGTAAATAGCTCTATATATCCAGATTCTCCCATTAATAAATCTTAAAATTAACAAAATTGACAACTAAAACTTCATTAAGATTTATTAAAAAAAAAAAAGCACTTTAATACGTAATACAAAAAACTTACCAGTTTGCTCCTTTTCTTAAATGTTCTGTATGATACGTAAAAATATAAATTTTTAATTTTTAATTTTTAAACAAATAAAATATTCCTAATAGTTCAATTTGTAAAATTCAAAGAAAAAAATAAATTAGAACCCGTATATGCTTACAGATTGAATTTTTCGTTCAGACAAATAATGAAATCTAATATGAGGATTCATCCATTTGCATACTTTGTGATATTGTAAATTAATAACACTCTTTAATCTAAACAATTACATAGTACATTCACCACCCTCAAATGAAACGACCATGACTTTCGTCAGCAAATATTTTTCCTAGCCAACAACATTGGCTTAAAAAAGTTTCCTGAGTTTAATCTTTGGTAAATTCAACCTTTTTATAACTTTAACAAAAAATATTATGAACAAAAAATATGTATTATTATTTTTTCTTGCACTACTCTCTTTGGTTACGCACCAAAAAAATCGTACAATCCAATCGTAAAACACAGTTTGTTATTGTTTTGCCACAAGATTTCGAGACAGTATCACTGATATTAACATAAATAGGGAACGATCACATGACAAAAGTAGAGTATCCAACCAATGAAAACATTGCACCAATCACGAATAAACCTTTAAGTTGTCAATCATAAGTGATTTGTGAATTTAATATTAAGAAGAATATAATCAAATAAAAATTTTATTGAATAGTCCAAATTTAAGGAAATATACTTGTAGTTATAAAATCATTACAGATTCAAAAGAATACAGAGTGTATATTTATAGAAATTAATGTAAATGAAAAAATACAACATTAGTTATAGATAGTGAAAGAAAAATGAATAATGCCTAAAATTAAAAAGGAAAAAAGTTATTCGCTATTTATAACCTTTTGAAGTAATTCTTTCAAATAAAACTTTGTAATATCTAATATGAAAAATATAATGAAAGTATTTTATTGCATGAAAATATTTCAAATACGCATGATGGAATAATGTAAATATTAATAAGAATACAATTTTTAAATGTACTTTATTTCTTTGGTTTAAAATATTTATAATTAATTGATTTAATTTCCAAATGTAAATTTTTTATAAAATTCATATTAATTTGTATATTTGTTAAAATATTAATTATGTTTCCTTTATTCTGAATTGAAATCTATATTTTTAAATATGATTATTACCGTTATATAAACACATTACATGGATATATTATATAAAATAGAAAACGAATAAACTTGAATAATTTCTTTTAATACTGACAAAAGAAAATGATATGATGTTATTAAAATAATTAAATGTAACAATAATTATTTTTTCTTTTTCTTTTTTTAGTAATAATTACTGTTTTGCCATTTGAATTTTAATAAATTCTAATTTTTTAAAAGATATACATGTAAATTATAGTTATAATAATAATCTATAAATATGTAGAATTGTTTACTTTATATAGCAAATAAAACTA
Organism: Eufriesea mexicana; assembly: GCF_001483705.2. NCBI lineage: Eukaryota > Metazoa > Arthropoda > Insecta > Hymenoptera > Apidae > Eufriesea > Eufriesea mexicana. The sequence goes on along the minus strand of NW_016908637.1, from coordinate 455,935 downwards.
TATGATAAAGTTTATTTAGGAAAATAATGCGAATTTCTTCATAATATTATCTATAAAGTAAATTAAATAATAAGTAAATGAAAGAATGTAAACTGTATGAAAAATTATTAATTCACGTAGATGTAAAATGTATCATTCGATTGTCCTTCTAGATACTAAGATAGCCAAAGCTATAGTTATTTCACTGTTCTTATATCTATAATGTTACAAGTTTTGTTAGAATAAGGTCCATCACATTTAACATTTACTTATGTTTGAAGACAGAACAATTATATACATTAGAAATATAAAATTATACAATAAAGATAAATAACGTAAATATTTACCTTGGATAACCTAGTACATTTCTGCAGAAAAACATTGCATTTGTTATGATTTAAAAATGGCTGGCGACAAAGTAGTAGGTGGTTCTTCGCATATAAGCAAAGAAAAAGTACATCAAGAAGGTACTTATAATGATAATTTGAACTTAGAAGATGAATTTATAGAACCCATTGAGTATGTACCTTGTCCTGAATTTCATTTTTCGGTAAGTCTCATAAATTTTAAATTAATGCATTTAGATTTCTATATTTGTATTTACATTGTGCAACGTCATAATAAAATGTTTTCAGCTTCAGTTTTAAATAAATTTTTAATAATAACTTACTTAAACTTTACACTAAATGATGGAAATACGTATTTCATTTTAATTTAGTTTTATTATTATTCTTACATATTAAGCACTGCAGAAAATTTAAGTAGTTTTAGTAAATATAAGCAACAAAGAATTAATTTATATAACTAATTTATATTGTACTAAACCATTTCTTATGATATTTATCAAACATTAATATTTTTAAAATATTTGATATTTACATATATTTTGTATGTAATTATGCTATTATTATTAGTTAATTATTTGTAAACAATATATTTTTTATATTTCAATTATTACACATATTTGCTTTAACTGAATAATTAATTTTTCTTTCATAGCTTTATCTTTTAAAAATATTATGTAGTGTCATGTCAGGACTAATCATAAAATCCTAAAAATATATTGATGTTTATTTAGGTATATCTTTTATGCTCAAAACCAAATTTATTTGTCAATATTCCTCAAAAAGATTTCATACATGAATTTTTTTACTATCTAGGGTATATTATTCTATAAATGAATTATCAATGAATATAAATTTTAATGTGTTAATTATATCAGAAACTATTTTAAGTAAGATTTAACTGAAGCCTTTTAAACATTTGAAAGTAATAACTTTTTTTGAATAATATAATGCACTTTTGTTTGTATAATAATGTAAAAGAAATAAAAACAATAACATACATTAGTTAACAAAATTATTTAAAGTTATTATGTCAATTAATTTTATATAGAATAAATTTCTTAGTTTAATATTCAGTAGAATATTGACATATTTTTTAGCATGATTAAGATTCTATGAATTTGAATGTTACATTTAAGTTAAACTTTCAGTACTGAAAGACAATTCATTTTCAAAGAAATACATATAAATTATATATGCAATATTACACAATTCTTCATTAAATATGGTTTTTAATATCTTTTATTGAAATATATTATTCAATTAAAATGTAAATGAAACTGGCACATTGGATAAAATTTTTAGTTGCTAAATAATTAAAAATATTTTATATCTTTTACAACTTGTTAAATGAAACAAATTTAATACGATTAAAATTTTCATAAAACTACGTTTAAGCGTAACAAATGTTCTAATACAAGAAATGTTATTTGATATTTCATAACTAAGTAAAAAAATAATAAAGAATGTACAAAATGATAAAAAAATACTAGAGTATAAAACAAACTCATATATACACCGTATAATTTTCAATGTTTCTTTACATTGATACAATTTATACAAATTTTACATATGTCTTCATTTAAAACGAAAAAAAGGATCAATCGTGATTTATACTTTTTCCATAAATTTAACCTGTTTGTGTAAAAAATAGAAATATGACAATATTATTTTCAATTTTTGTATACTAAATTTGTAAATATAAATAAGTAAAATTGTATACAAAATTTGCCTATTATAGTAAGTCTAAAAGATAAATAAATAAAAAATAACTAAAAAAAATAAGTAAAAAAAAGAAAAATAAATAAAAAAATCCTACATTTACAACAATATTCTAAAAATAGTAATTTTTATCTATAACATCCTTTATTATTAATTATATCTTATAAGATTCAATTTGATTTGTAATTATGTGTATAATTCTTTTTGTTGAGATATCCTACTTTGAAGTTATTTATGAAATACTGAAAACTATGAGATGTGTTGTCATTTTATTATTTATTATTTTATTTTATTTGGTTTACAAAATTTAGTATTATTAAATTTAATATTGTATGTATTTTACTTTAACCTAAAGTATGAATTAAAAAATGTCTATAAAGAAAATGTTTCAAGTATAATAATAATGATTTTAAAATATTTAAACTTACAGATAAATAGAATACATTATTTCTATAAGAATATCTAAATTTTAATTTCATAATTGTGTCAGCTGCGATTGTGATTTACATTACGAAGTATTTTTTTTTAATTTCAACATGTAATAATGTTTTTATTCCCTGATAGGATAGAAGAAAAAATAGGAATAGGAAAAGTTGCGATGCTTAATGGATTTAATAAAAAAATTGTTTAAAAAAAAAATTTTGTTCTTACTGTATTGTTTTTATTAAAACAGTGACTGCAGTTACAAAAAAATAATTTTATTTTCTAGGGTGCCCTTAAAAGATATATACATCTGGATACTATGTAGTTCTTCATGAAAAGATTTTTTAAAAACATAGGACTACTTCTTTCTGGTTTGGAGCATAGTTTTTAGCTTTTGAGAAAATCGAATTTAAAAATTTGCTTTGCAGATATGTATTTATGACTAAAATACGATTTGTTAAGCGACGCAAATCGCCTATCATGTTTATAAATAATATTTATGGAGTATTAGAAAAGAACAAAAAAATATTTAACAAGGATACTTTATTATTTCAATTACAGAATGACTAAAATGACTATCATCCTTGTTGTTGTGTACAGAATTGTGTTTGCTTAATTACAAAGAGTTCAAAATTTCCAAATTTGATTTTCTCAAAAATCAAGCCCTATAGAAAGAAAAAGTATTCTATATTTTGTTCATGTTTTTCTACGAGGAATTACCTGATGCTTGTTTATATATATCTTCCAGGGATATTCTGTATAATGGGTTTCTTTTAATTAGAAACACAAAATATTTGTAGGCCATGGAAAATATAGGAAAATTATGAGTTATTTGATATACAAGAAGTATATGGGAAAAATGTTATTTTTGTATGTGAAATTATTCGAGAGATTTCAAAATATATTTAATTTCTTATTTACAGTACAACATTATTTGTCAAGATGAATTCAGTGGTATGTCACATATAATCATCCAGTACAGTAAATCTTCAGTTAACGTTGGTATGATCATACACTTTCTGTATCATTTGTCGTATGATAATATAAAAATTATATTATTTAATAAGATTCATTTCAATATTGGGATATTGTATATTTTATGAATCAATAGAATTTGAAAATATTCCTTTATTATCTCTGCTTCTGTCATCAAGGTTCAATGCTTAGAGATTATTCATTTTCTAATTGTATACTTTTTTAACATGTTACTATTGTACTTTTGTACAAAACTACTCCTTAATATTGTATTTTATTTGAAAAGTCTAAAATATGTATCACCATACATCAAACAGGTTTTCTACAAACTGTAAAAGATATTTGATTGAAAAAGAGCTTTTTGAGTTACTCAGTGTAACTGTTGCTTCTAGCGGTAGATCTATAATTATTTGCTGACTAGCAATTCAAACTTTATTAATGAATATTTAGATATAAATGGAAATTCAGTATCTGATCAAGTTTCAATTTTAATTAATAATAAATATAGAATTTATAGAAAGTGAAATAAAGAGTAATGTAATCTAACCTTTTATCAAGAACTGAATAACTTATGAAGATTCCAAAATTTCTTTCTGAAAGAGACTATATGATTTTTCTAATTTAAACAGATAAGAAAAATTATTTCCTAATCTTGTTTCAAATTTGTATTTTTTAGAAAATTCTTGAAAAAATAGTTTATGAAACAAATTTGTATGTACAATAAAATGAATTAAGCATTGAAAAATCTTTTAAACCTGCTACTATTAAAATAGTAAACTTGAATCGAATATACTGGGTGTAAAACATATACAGAGCTGTGAAGATTTTCATTTTATTTAAACAACAATTATAAGCTGAACTATCAATGCTTATAGTTTTCAAATAATAAATCAAAATGATAATAAACTTTTTGAGTTTAAATTATTTATTTTTCAATTTATTTATTTATCAGAAAATCTAGAAAAAGATTTTAATTCACATAAAATATTGACAATCGACGATTTCAAAATTTAAGGATAGATATGAATATTAAAATGATAAAAGTGAACGTGGAAATTTCAAATGTACATAAACAGAGATTGAAAAGCATCTGGAAGAAAATATCGTTAAATCGATGATTGAAGAAATTAAACATAAAAATTATATAAATTATATAATTTTTTTATAATTATTTTACTATTCTAACATTGATAAATAACCTAAATCAAAAAATACTTGTATGAGCAGAACAGTCAACTTTATGTGTAAAAATTTCCTACTTTAAAGAAAGTGAAAAAATGGGATTTGGAGATTATAACTGGATTACAAGTTATACTGGATTATCTAAGTTAATTGGATTATCTATCATAAAATGAGAAGATATTAGAGTTTTATATTTATTTTTTAATTATTATGCCTGAACATGTATTATAGTATAAAGAAAGTTTGAAGGTATATAAATCATATATTATAATAACATATCCAATGATTTTGATTGACTGATATATTAATGTATATATAATATAATATATATTATAATGATACAAATTGTGTGGACAAATTCAATCGAATAAACGAAATACACGAAATAAACAGAAAAATCCGAAAGATAAGTTAAAACACCGATTAAATTTAAAGAAAATTATTTATAATGATTTTAGGGAAGAAATATGAAAAAAATTTGACATCGGTACTTATACTAAACTTTGGGAGTACGGTCCCTCGCGAAATAGTAACTGGGTCTCTCGAGATCTCACACCGATATTCCACTAACACGCATGCTTGAGACCCCCACTCTTACTTCACTATTCCCACCACTTTGTGAAATAGCTTACCGTAGATGAACAATGCGGCGAGCTGACACCGGGTCGGCTTTGCACCTAATTTTTTGGTGCAGAATATTATCTAATAATATTTATAATATGGGGAGGAGAAGAGTTTGTTTAAAAAATGTAAAATTTTATAAATATATTTGTTATTTATGTGCACTGGGTTCATACAATATTATTATGTTTTATTGCATGTTTTTTCTAAATAAATCAAGAACATTTGGCGGCACATTTCATACTATATTTATACCGTTACCTACTCATATATATTATAACATCTTGACTTCTTTCACGATTCATTCGGTAATGATTGTTTTTGTTTATTGAGTTTTCTGCCCGCAGCTTCCAGTGGCCAAGATAATATGCTTCGTATTATCATAATTCATAAAATAATTCATAAAATGAAGACACATTTGACCGATCTATTCTTTTGAATGCTACTAGCTGGAGACGGAATTCTCCACGCAGTCAATTGTTCATGTTACAACCTGATAAGAGTAGGGCCTATAGACGTTGCCGTTCCTTCTCTACGTCACTAACCACGCAGCTAATAAAAGATATATAGGCGGCCGCATAAGTTTTCGTCCATGTACACTGAATCGGTGTACGTATAGGGAAAAGAAAGAAAAGATACACGTAAAATTTAAATAAAACGTATAGAAATTAACCTTTATTTATACAAGGTAAGTTGACATTTTGTGAGATTCGTAATTATTCGTTATACATAGTGAAATATTAAAGAAACTAACACAATGCATCGAAAAATTTGAACGCAAAAGTATTCGTTCGCTTACAAATCAATTGAGTTATTATTACATAAAACTGAAGTTATCAGTTCAATATTTAGTGGAACACCTCTTAGACCTAATTATAGCTTCTAAACGCTTGGAGATTGATTTTACTAATTTGTTTGTAAAATCTGACAATATTTTTTGCCATTTTTCTATAAATCGTTGCTTCAATTCTTCGCAATGTTTAGGTGGCGATTCACGCAAATTTCTTTCTATTTTGCTCATAAGTGCTCAATTACATATTTTATTATAAAGGCTTATATCTGGCGATTGGTGTGGTGTTTGCAAGTAATGTGGTGTATTATACAGTATCCATTACATAACGATTCTGACTTTTATGCTTCAGGTCATTATCTTGTTGAAACATAAAATTACTATTTATACACATCTACTGATCTATGATCCCATCTATAATGTGATAATCAGCAACCCTAGCTGTTGACATACAACCCCATACCATGAATTTTCTTTTTGATATTCTGTATTTTATTTCCTCCAAACTTTTCTTTTAGATGCATGAAGAATAGAAAATTTCGAATCATCGGTAAAAATGACGCGTTTCCAAAAAATCATGTGATTTAGAAACGTAGTTTCACGTGAAGTGTAGTCCCCTTTTCCCATTTACTGCATTAATGAATGGCTTTTTACGGCTAACTCGACTCTGTAAGTTGGCTCTGTGAAATATTCGTCGAACTGTATCCAGACTTACGTTTCCCCAACGGAGACAGTACCTTGTGTATTTCAGCTGTAGAGACACGAGGACTGCTTGATAGCTCTCAGTATGTGCGTTTCATCGCGATTAGTTGCCACTTTTCGTCTTGCTTAAACTTTTTCAATATATATTGTATTCGAGGTCCTTTCATTATATTTGCAATTTTTCTTTCGAATTTTCCTTCTTTCCACAATTTTACAATAAACCAAATAATATTAAATAATAAATTAAATAATATTAAATATTAAATCATTCGTATAAAGATGTCTCACTTTTCTCATGCTTCATTTTGCTACTTTCTACCTGACAATCTCAAGCGAACTGTCAGAAGTTCAAGAAACACAGTAGACCGCATTACACATTACACATTACACATTCACTTGTTTCATCATTCAGTTGTTTTATACTTTATTATGTTCGTTTGCGTGCATTTTATTTAACATAACATCTATGGACGGACACTTTTGCGTTCAAATTTTCCTATAAATTCTAATATTTTGTTTAATTTTTCATTATGTACAGTGACTACGAATTTCACAGAATGACAGTTTGTTTTGTATTAATAAAGATTAATTTCTATATTTTTTATTTCCAGTGTACGTGTACCTTTCCTTTCTTTTCCCTATACATATACCGACTGCGATAGGTGGACGAACACTTATGCGGCCAACTGTACGCAGTCAGATTGAGAAAAATCCCCTTAAAAAGAACTGTTACCAAAGTGTAAAAATAGGAGAAAAAAATGTTTAAAGGTGTAAAGTGTAAAAGTTTCTATAGAGGAAAATGCGTGTAAAAAGAAATCAATAAAAAAGATTTGTTTATACGTGTTATTTGCAGAATATGATACCGGATAGCAAATTTGTGTAATAAAAAACTTTTTGTAAAAATGCAAGAATAATGCGCAGAAAGGTTATTTGAAAATTTTCACGACGAAAATTCGAATTATTCAGAAGCACAAATAATTATAATTGTGAACATTGATAAACTAACCAAAACCAAAATAAACTTTCTAACGTTCTTACTTTTTATGTAATACTTCATTTTAGCGAAAAGTCGTTGGATTTTTTGAAAATTCTAACAATAAGTAAATACATTGTGAAAATAGGACATGTTTCCAAGATTTATAAAAGAATGTCTAAAATAAAAATATATTAGTATTAAATGAAGAATTTACAAGTGAAAAAAGAAGTTTATAAAGTATTATTTTTTCATAAAAAGTTTGAACTATTTTGTATATTTTCGATAGCATCATATTCTTAAATTCCAAAGAAAGAGTAATTTAGCAATGCAACGACATATTTTATTTTAAGTATCTGTCATTACAATAATATGATTTTTTATACCGTTGTCTACTATCTTATTTTTTATTGTTATCTATAGGTAGTATACGTAATACTGATATTCTCAAAACAAATAAATCCATTTTCTGTTTGTTCATTAGACGTAAATTCATATTGGGTTTCTACCTTTATATAGAAATATTAGTAATCGATAGTTCACGAAATATTAATTAATAACATACACGGTTTTAAGAATGAAAACAGAAATGTACAAAGTCATTCTTTGGTTCAAGTTACATATTGAAATTTATCAAAGGTAGTAGAAGTTATGTTGCAGAAATACGGATGCAATTTGAACACTGCAATCCTGCAAGAACAACGTATACTATTTCTGATTTCGTTTCAGACGAAATGAAATTAGATGGACATAATTTGCATAATATAAGTTTTCAGGGCAAATTAAGATAAGCATAAATCGAATTTATGTGTTTTACAATTAGAGATATATCTAATTTGATCTCTAATCCGTGGAATTAAAATTAAACGTAGAATTTATTGTTCTATGAAAATCATAGTTTTCTAGTAGCGACGAGCAGTAATCTGCAAATATTTTCACTACTACTATTACTACTCTACTATTTATCTATCGAAAAAAATATCTATCTAAAAATACTATCTACTTATCATATTTCCTTCTTTCATCTGTAAATTCTTCATTTAATAGAACCACATTTTTGTTTAAGACATTTGTTGATTAAACTGTTAGATATAGTTGAAATATCGTGGTAACAGATCCGTGCATCACCACAAGGATCTCGAAATAATATTTTGACATGTTGTTTAAGAGAACTAGGACGACATATTTTTCAGCTTAATAACGAGATATATATGTAGAATATTTTGCGTAATGAATATAAATATGTATATGTATAATAAATATACATATAAAATATTTCGGATTACCAAGTTCTTTATGCATCATTATAAGAGACAATTATTTGAAATTGTTTAAGTTAAAGAAAACAATTTGTAGAAGGTAATATCTTTTTTAGTAGTTAGGTAAAGTGACACTTCAGATAGAATATAGTAATACATGTCCTTGCTATAAAATTGACTAAAACTTTGAAATCGATTATGAAAATCTGCAGGATATTTATCGGAATAGCGATCACTTGCAGATCTGTCGATTGCATATTGTTTTCAAATCAACCAATTCGATACCTCGAGGGATTTGTCAGTGAGCATTAACTATTGCAGCGGGAAAGGAACAAGCTCGTTAGAAACATTTTTCAGATTAATAAATTTTAGTTCTTTCGGAACATTCGATATCGCAACAATAAAGGTTCAGTTAGGAGACTATTTGGATCAATCAATTGTAGAAATTCAAATTATATTATCTTATGGTTCAGTCCATTCAATTTTCTAGGCTCGGTGAAGAATTTTAAGATCATTTTTACAAACTCCGTCAGTACATTCCAGTATACATATTAGTACATTCGGTACTAACTTAATTACTAATAACTAAGTTTAACTTTAGTCTGAAAAGTTTCAGTTTCGTCAAACTCATCTAAAAATATTAATTTGAATTGTATAGAATTAGAATATATCGTAAAACATTTAATAGGCTAGAGAAGTTAAGATGAAATCTCGTGTTATATTATATACAAATGTCTTATTTATATTTCTGTTTTAGACGATAACTTGCTGCTTTTGCAATGGATACTATGGGCCATGTTTTGAAGAACCTGTTTGTCCAACATGTCATGCATTTTTGTTTCCCAATGACATTGGTCTTTTACAGGTTCCTATTTTCAGTGAAGTATGTCGCTTTATATGTATGTTTAGTGTGTAGTGTGTATTGCATAACTTTATTTATTCTAATATCATGCGATTATGTTATAAATATTATATCATACGATATGGTATTACACATATGGTATTCCTAGCTCTTTTCTTTAATTTAGAATAATTAGGACTAGTACTTGTTACACTGGATTTAAAAATATTTATTGTTGATTTTTATTGCAATCGATATTATTAAATGTATAAATTTAAATTCAAAACTTCATTTTCATTCGATTCTATTTTCTAATGAATTATTATTATACATAAATGTTGCTTAATACTATGTTACTTGCAAATATAAGAGATATTAGATACTTTAGTCATATTTTATAAAAATATACTTATTTGATATTTCAAATGTCACACAGAAATTCCATTTTTACGTAATTCATTAATTTGAAGTAATATTTTTAGAATGTTAAATAAATAGGAATTGCGATCTATTAGAACATCGTAAACTAATTAACTTTTAATGTTAAAGGAAAAACTTGTAATTAATTATGTGAATTTTTCACTGATTTTATATTTTCTGTTAATTAATAGATTAATAAACTGTCGTTATTACTTGTTAAAATTCGAAATTCACATCAAGTTTCATTATGTTTGTGTTATTTAATTTTATTAATTTAACAAATTTTATGTTATTTATTTTTATGTTTTAAGATATTTCTAATATCACTTTTATTGACTATTTAATAAATTTTTATTAATTGACCAGTATTAAAATCATTAACTTATTTAAACTTTTTATTTAATCAAATTTGAATCAGCCAGTAAAAATAACAACTAAATAATAGTTCTCGCAATTTTTTTTTACTTTATATGTTTTCTCTTTTGAATTAATTTAATAGTCATTGATATTTTTTCACCATTGTGTTTTTACAATAAAAATATTATCTTTTAATGCTAAATCTATCACGATCTAAATGACTGATTTTTAATTTTTCATTAAACTTGTATTTTTTATGATGTTTCTTGCAACATACCTATAATCAATGTTTCGGTATATACATACATTCTTTTTCTTGTTCTACTTCCTCTGAGATTCTTATGCAGCCAGTTTTATTTACCATAACTGACTAAACGACCGGTCATGGTAGGTTTAGTGCTAATTACCCTATAACGTTATAGTTTTAATAAAAATAATAGTTTATCGTTTTGAGTCTTTTTTAAATTTTCATATGAAATATTCTATTAATTATTATCTTTGTTGCCTTATTTCTTAATCTGTTGCATCGGTACTCTACTTTTAGCGTTAATTTGCATTCATACGAGTATTCATTTGTGTAACTAATTTCCAGTAAACGTTCAATAATCTGTCTCGCATTAGTAGATATAAAGTATTGGCCAAAACGTTCTTTTTTAACGTGATATTTATGACAATTGATATCTCGATACAAAATCATTAGAATTAGTTACATTCGTCATGTAGGATATAAATTTAAAATAAAAGGAAACAAGATGCATTTTCGGCACATCGTGTAATATCATTGTCGAAAGGGAGGGTAAGAATGAAATATAAATCGGACAAAAATATTACGAAAGAACGAAAGAAAGGTTTTTGTCATTTGAAGAATAAAATATATGACGGAATTGAAAGAGTATCATATGTCATGAACTTTGTATAAATAGTCAAACTATTAATTCCGAGAAATATTGCAAATACTTGTACAATATGAAAATTTTAGCGAATTAGTGAAAATTATGCGAAATTGATTGGCAGAAAAGGTGTTTGTGTTTGTTTCATCGGGACATGAAATAGTTTTACTAATCATTAGGCAATCCACGTATTCCCTTGATATAACATCATTAAATTTTCATTTATTTAAACATCTATGAAACTATTTTAATAAAAAAGGTTTTGGAAATGTTTGTTTAAAAAGGCAAAAAGACGAAGATAAACTTTTTGGGAATAGAATAATAAAACAAGACAGCAAAAATGTGATAAAGAAAAGTGGACAATATTTAATAAAGATTTGTTCTTATAATAATTAAATTTGAAGTTTATGTCTATGTATACGTGTATTAATACTTTTTAATCCGTTTATTTAGAAAACAGACGATGAAGATTCGGGAAATGATGAGCCAACAGAGCTCTATTACAACCATGAAAGAAGAGCCAGCCAACAACAACAAAATTCTCCACAAAATGCAACGTCAAATGTATCAAACGTAGCAAATATTCCTAATTTAAATTGTCACATACCTCAGTGTTCTACTTTGAAAAATGAAAGTATATTACTTATGCAGAAAGTACACCATGGTATCAATACAAATAGTTGTAAAAATACAACAGTTGTATCACAAAATGCTCAGCTTCCTCACAATATACATTTGGAGAGTTTACAAAATGTGAATAATGGAAATAACGATACTCATAAGGAAAATCATAAAGAAAACGTTTCTAATTTTAGTACGGAATGTACGGCAGATGGAGAATTACATAACACAGTTCCGTTCCAGGAAGTTAAGGACCTAGAAAGTTGCTCGCATTATCAATGGAATTACAAAGTTCAAAATAATGTGGGAGAAATGTCAAGATCGTATAACTTATCAGAGCGATTAGAGATGTTAACAAATTATAAACATGCCGAATACGAATCAATTTCTGAACCAGGTTTAATGGAACGATTACCACCTGAAGTGTTGTTAGTTGTTTTCTCGCATTTAGATGACGTTAGTCTTTGGTCAGCTGCAAATGTTTGCCGCAGATGGTGCGGTTTATTATCTACGCATGTAACGCCCCAGCAATGGCAACAAAATGTCAAACTACGATGGCCTTTGTACAAACCTATTGGAAATGTTAAAAATTGGTATAAAGTATACGATCTATTGGCTTCTTCGGCACCTTGTAGAACATGTTTAGCACAAACGTGTTTGAGGTCACGATCACCAAGGATTCAAGAAAATTCATGGAGAAAAAATCGATTACATAGCGAACTGAAAAGCTTAAGAATAGATCCTCCCGAAGGTATCGAAGCAACACCTTTAGATCAGATGTGTTGTCATTGGCAAGCTACGATAACTGGGCCTGTAGGAAGTCCATATGAAGGAGGTTTATTTTACCTTTACCTCCAAGTACCCTGCAGGTATGTATATATTTCTTTTCTTTCGTTGAAAAATTATTGGATCATGATAATTAAACATCTACGGAAAGAAATATTTGAAAGTCGATGACGGAAATCTAATCATAACGTATAAATTTTGACTAATTTTGAGAATTACTTGTCGTATATTTGATTAAAGGAATGAACGCTCGCTAGTTTAAAATAAATAAATGAACAGTACAAGTCACATTTTCTATATTAAAATACTGTTTCCATTCTTTCCCATATTTTTTTTCTTCTTAAACATTCAAAGCAATGTGACTTTTATTTTTTAACACTACATAGATTATTTGTAAATATATTTTACAGTATTGATGAATCCAACTTCCAAGGTGTTCACTATTTATTATAATTATACCAGCATGGACTTTTATTATTAACAATTGTCAATAAAATACAGATTGAATATTAAGCAACAAAATAAGACCTAGATCGTAATTAAAGTATATATGCTTATGTGTCGTAATAATACTATGAGTAATAATTGAGTTTAGTATAAGAAATGAAATTGTCGGGGTCCCCCGCGGTATGGGGATGCTTTTTCTTCGGGTGGTTCCTGTTGGTTCCTACGTGTTGCCTGTTGGTGGTATCCCCTTGTCTTGGTACTATGATACTATGATATGGGGCCAGGTAGAAAGAAGAACGGGGGGACAGGAAACCTACTAGTTAATACTTAGGTAGCATAGGAATTTGTATTTATGGGAGGTTCGAGGAATCCATCTATTGGCGAGGGTGAGAACGTTACTATATAAAAAGTATTTAAAGGCCTGTAAATAGTAAACGATAGACGGATATTATCATTTGGTATACATACACGATAAATGAGTTTATTTTTCCAGTCATATTCTTTATGAAATAGAAACCGCGTAAAAAATAAAAATGATGATTCTATCACGAATTTACAGCATTTTCTTGTATTTTTCCATAGATACAGTGCTTACACGAATCTTTTTTACACGTTTTATTCTTCGAGGACGTTTGTATGGTATTGAAAAGAAAATTGAGCGTATAGTAGAGCATACGTTCTACTGGGAAGAATGAATATTTCAAACTATTCGAAATAATGTAAACTGTCACGAAGGAAAATGGAATATGCATTTTTATAAAGGATGAATATATGATTTCGTTAAATGGAATTCTAGATTAGTCAATGCAATTCATCCTCTATGGGAAATTGTCTATATATCGTATTTTCAGAATTATTAGTCTCTAAATTATTTTGCTAAATTATTTTGATGTATTAGCGCAAATGTCACGAGATATTTACACAATAACAAATGCTTAATTTATACACCGTTATATTTTAAACGGGTTTTCACATTCTTTTCTTTACATTACTTATCATGCGAGTTATGTTTTTTATATAATTTTTTATATTTCTAGTAAAATGCATCGTTGAATGTCTTGAACATCGATAAAAGCAAAAAGATTTTACCTTTTATATATGCAGGTATTCGACAACGCGTCTTGCAAGAAATATAGAACAATATACGATAGAAAAGGAGATAGTTCATATGTCATCTAATTCAAATGTCACGAAGAAAAGAATCGTTTAGAGTGCTGTAAAGAATTATTGGAATATTTGTCATAGCGTGCATCTTCCAAGACATCCATTGATATACTAAAATGATTTTTTATCTCTATTAATTTCCACTGTAAATAATTTTAAAGCATATGTATCTCGATACGTGTTTGTAAATGGTAGAAAGTTACAGTGATTAGCGTAGTCGAAAGATTTCATTAGTATGTAATTGCACTTTTTAAATGCACTGTTGCATTGAGAGGCTTAAAATTAATTATAAACTTCCTTTTATATCATTTGATTATGCTTCAGAATATTTTATTTCATTTCTAACTCTTTTAAAGATACAGTTTATTCCACTCTGTGAGGCATTCTATAAATTAATATTCCGTTTTACTTTCTAACAGATATTTGTATAGAAGGAATCGTTATATTTATTATGTTTTGAAATTATTAAAAATTATGCGTCTTATACAATTTATTGTACAGAGACTACCCTTTCTACTAAACCTCATATATTTCAAAGTCTCTAAATGTTAAGGACTTACAACAGTATACGTACTATTTAATAAACATTGTATACATTTGACTAACGAGAAAAATAAGTGTAACCTGAAAATTATATTTTTAATTTATGAAAAGTTAGAATATTGATTTATTTGCGATTTTGGAGAAATTAGTAAAAATTTTGCAAATTTTGGTGTATTATTTAAAAAAATGGAATTTTATCGTTATCCCACAATACGTTCTATAACTCGTCCACGAATCTTTTTATTTCTATCATTTCGCTGTGTGCAACGTTAATGATATCGAAGCAAATATTTAACGATTTTCATCCATGCTGTGCAAGTATTTAAACTTTTTCCGAGATCTAGTTTATATCAAACTTTCATGAAAACCTTACAAACTCAAAATTCTATAAAGAAAAGCGACATAATTTTTATGCTAATTTAATCAAATAAATCCACGATACGATGCAACATTAATTTGTCGTTTTAGCTTAAAATTACTATTTTCTTTACTGATAAAGTTATGTTGCATGTTTCACATGTACTGTTAAAACATGATTTAACTATGTTTACGTTGGTTTTTATTTTGGTTGCTAATTTTAGTCCTTTGACAGTCGTACTTGAGTCTATCTTAAAATATAGTCTCAAGTATCTGGTCTCGAACTCCCAATTCCCAAAACGAATGGTTGAAATCAACAATTATTTGTGTTACATCTGATTAGACGACCCATGAATCTTGAAATGCATTGGAAATAATAACAAATATAGACTTTTTCATACGATGGTTGTCATAATCATGTATGTATTTTGTATTTCGTATTATAAAGTAGTTTGCATAAATACAAAATTTATTATACATATAAATACTGTCTACTTATGAGCTGTTTGTATTTTATTTGTGCTTTCATTACATTTTTATATGTTTATGTTTCTTTTGTATCTTTTTATTTATTTATGTCTTTGAAAATTTAATCTTTGAACTTTGAAAAATCGCGATACAAGTAACGAGGTTGATACGGGAGCCTATATTGCTCGATCTAGGAGTATCGACTGTCCAAAGATTACGGACATTCTCTGCAAAAGTCAAAAAAGAAATATTTTAAAATTGTATTTCTTTTTTTAAGTATAACATTTTGTGTCCCATAATTTCAATATCAATTTGATAAAATGATGAAATGACATAGTTATAGCGATTTTAAGACATCAGTGTACCACTGTGATGTACTAATTTATTAATTTCTTATGCAAATTACCATTAAATTCAAACGGTTTGGCCATTATTTGACTAATATATGCAGACTTGTCGGCAGAAAATTTATTGGAAATACATGGTAGAAAGGAAACCGTAGAAACTGTTTCAGTAGTTTGCGTATTCAACGAAAGATTTAGTACTATCCTATGTAACAAGTTTGAAACGGAAATTCTTATTTGTTTGAGAACAAACATATTTGTTTAATTAAGAAATAAAAAGGGTATTAAATAGATCTGCAAATCAACAGCAAGCGTAATTGTTTTAGGAAAAAATAAGTTCTTCTTACGCGAGAGGAATAATAGATTCGGAAATAATTACATAATTCAAAAATAAATAAATGCTATAAATGACCTTATATATTACTACAAAATAGCATGTAAACCTTAAATCATATTTTCGGATTCGTTTTCAAATATTTTAGAAATTAGGTTTCATGATATTTCTACATTTAAATAATCAATTTCTTTCAAATTTTATGTAAAATAGCACACCAAAAGAGAATGAATCCTTAATATATTTTTATGTTGTTATCATAATAAATGTTAAATAGATTTAATATCGACCTTTAACCTTTTTTTTAGATATTTAGTATTTATATTTTTCAAATGTAAAAAATGTATTGCAAACACTTTACGGATTGATGTCGTATGTTAGATATTATAGATGAACAAAGATGACTAAATAGATGACATATAGATGAATAAAGTGATACTTATTTTCAGGACTGCGATGATTATTCGTTACAAGTGTGTTTTGCCATCTACACATTATAACCATATAATTTATCGTTAGATATATCAGAATTTCATTTTCCTATTTTATTTTAATCTCTGTTTCTTTTTCTTCTTTTCGTATTAAAAAGAAGGACTAATGCAACCAATTTAAAAACATTTTGTGTAAATCCTAGATGGGAGATGCATCCGGATATTCATCCGATTTATTTCGAATTTTCGCACATTACTCTGTGTAAATGTACTAAGGTACAGATATACAGTTACTGACAAAAGTTAAGAAACAGCGTAATCATTTGGGAATTCGGTATATTCTCTATTCTTTCTGCTAAGATACATGGGTTAAAATTAAAGATAGCATCATAAAGTAACATTCCATACATCGATAAATAATGAGTTTTTTTTCGGACATACTTGTGCAAGGGCCAGAATTAAATTGAATCGAAGAAATAAGACAAAAACTACGTGACATAATAAGTTAAGAAACATATATTGTTCAATTTGTATAAGCATTTTGAATGAAAACAACGATATGCAGATATCTGCAATTTTCATAACAGTCTAATAAGATGTTGGACAACCCTTGGATTTGAGGACTGCATGGCTTCTGCGAGGTATTGATTCAATTAACCAAACACAAAGCTCAGCAGGTATTTCTGACCATATTATCTGACTCACAGATGTTCAATTGGGTTCAAGTTCAGGGATTAACTTGGCCACTTGATTACATTAACATTTTGTTCTGCAAGGAACATCTTAACTAAGTTAGAAGAATGATTGGGGTTGTTATCGCGTTGAAATGACCACCGTGATAATATTTTTTCATTGGCAAATGGTGGCAAATGATTTTGTAAGTTGTCGCAATACACAAATCTATCAATTGTTTCTTTTATTGGTATTAATGGATCAAATTTTATTATCGGTTTTAGGTATTTAACATGAAATCGTTGTTCAGTAGAGCATCGTACATTGTTATCAGAGTTATTTCCTAACAGGTTGAACTTACCCTCGCTGCTCTATAGAATTTTTCACCATTCGGTAGTAGTTCAATTAAGGTGCTGTTTAGCAAACTCCAACCGAGCTGTTCTATTTTTCTTCGACACAAGTGGTTTCTTGCATGTTTTACGTGAAAAAAGATTATTTTCATCTAAACGACGGCTAACTGTTCTGCTATGAATGTTTTCCAGACCCGGTTGATTTTTCATTTCAAAAGCAGCGTGTAAAATGGATTCGACTTCGGAGATCCTTGCATTTCGACGATCTAGATTTTCAGTTGTTTTTCGCAGTCTGCCAGTTCATGGTGCTGTTTTAACAGTTCCATATTCGTCAAATCGTTTTATAATGGTGATAATTGGTGATAATGCAACGATTCACGTTAAACACTTTTTCGCTATGTCAATTTTTTTCTTGCCCTTCTTAAACATTTTAGTTACTTTCAGATTTTCAGCGTCTGTTAAATGTTGCCTTCTTGTCATATTTAACACAAACTATAATATGAACTAGACTCAGCGACGTCAGAAAGAGAACTAAGTGTTTCGGAATATGTTTGTTTACATTATGACCTCAACGTATTGCGAGCATTTTGTATGTTTCTTGACTTATGTCGCGCAGATTTTGTCTCATTTCTCGGTTCAATTTAATTGTGCTCCTTGCACAAGCATATTCGAAAAAGAACTCATTGTCATTTTTAGTTTCAACCTATGTATCGTAGAACATATATCGAAGATATACCCAAATTACCAAGCGATTATGTTGTTTCTCATCTTTTGTCGGTAAGTGTATAAAAAATTAACGCGTCAAAATTGAGGCGCGAAATAGAATTCCATTTGAAACTCATATTACAAGGATCTATAATGATGCGCGCAACTACTAACGTCTAAAATATTTCAATACTGGTAAAACTGGTTCATTAATTAACATTTTATTTGCATTAACTGCGCACATGTTAGTGAAAATAATGTGAACAATGACGTTTGCGAACAGTTATTCTTCGATAAGGCCAATTAAAAAAAAAAAAGTAAATAGAAGAAAAGTTGAGTTATGGCAAAGTTACTGAAATAACCTTTTAGCATAATAAATTATAAGTTCTTGTATGGAAGACAGTCACAACTTGAACCGTTCGATTATCTAATTCGACTCAATTACCTGGTTTTCTTAACACTGATTAGGTCAATTAGTCAGTGTATATTATATCTTTCAATGAATGTTCTCCAAATAATTCTCGCATTCCTATTCTTATTAACTTACTACCGAATAAAATAAAGAGCAATAGTTTGATTGTTAATGACTTTACACCGTATATTCGCGCGCCGCTATCTTTTATGTTACCTCTAGAATCAAAAGTTGACATTAACGAATTGTCGCAACTTATCGCAAATATTTTTAAACCTTCGATACAATGTCTGAGAACGGTATGGATATCGTATTTAATGTACGATATTTTACATTTCATTGCACTTTGTTAGCATTCTGTGAAAACAGTGGTCATGGTGAATTGTTTTTTTTTTCACACGCAATGATCAATTGGTGTACACTAATATATTACCACGCGTAGAGTGTATCAATAATATATGAATAGATCATCTTTTTTTAAAATGTGTAAATGCTTTGTATATAGCAGAACTTTGTGTAGTACGTTTATACTACATATAATTATATTTCAGTATAATTTTCTTCAAATGAAAGAATTTTTCAAGGATTTCAAAGATTTCAGCAAGTGATATGCTGTACTTTTTTCGTTTTTAATAAAATAACGAGTGTTTAGACACACAGATATAAGGTCATTTGATAATAGATAACGGGGTAAAACAGTCAAATGTGAACAGTGTTCGGTTCAATTAAACGTATTCGTTACCATTTGTTTATATTCTGTTCGTAGGTAAGATCGTATATATCCATTAATCCGTTCTTACGAACGGTAGATAAGATCCATCATTTCCAACATGGCTCGTAACATAAGTCTCTTTAATTTTACTCTGTTGTCTGTTATCGAATGATTTTACATCAGAAGTCACTGAAATCATCTAAGCAGTTATTACGGGTAATTTTGCTAGTAGAAAAGTATATCGAAATCTTTTTCTCGTAGAAAAAGAAGAAAATTATGACATGTACGCTATAGCTCGCCCTCTATCATTCTATACTGTACAATTTTTACACAAAGTTTGCATAAAGTTCTTTCATATTTTTAAAAATAATTTTTAAACTAGCAGATTTTCAAGGTAGCCAAGGTTATTTTGGCCCATCCTGTATTCGGATATGGTGATTTATCACAGTTCAAGGGTAAATAACTTTTTCTTGGAAATTCATTGCCAGCTATTTCGATCAATTTCTAAAACTGGTTTCAAACTGAAAGCGAGCCGCTAATCTTATTCGTGTAATTGCAAAGTATGTATACAAACACGAATACCCAAGGCGCTTATTACTTTATCATCGATAACATAATATTCGATTATTATCTCATTCGTATACGATAATGGAACATAATACTCGGGATTTCTTAGCAGTTTCTTAAAAGAATTTTTTCAAATTTCCTAGAATCGGACTTGAATTTCGCGCAATTTTCAAGCTATTATTATGTCAGGTACTGTATTCCAATAAATAATAATTTCAATAGATTCAAGAAACGTTGCTTAGGAGTTAACATTAGGAGTAATTAAGGGTCGAGATGTGAGATGAGATGTGAGTTATCAAAAGAATTTCATATTACGAGAAATATTTTCTGTGTGACTTCGCTTATAAAAAAACCGGTATGACTATACGATAATTTTCTTCATACCAAATAACTTTTATTCGAAATATTTTTCATTTGATCTTACTGTTATAAAAAATTCATTTCGAAAGCTAGAAATTACTCAAGAGAGAACAAGAAGTGGAAGTGGTAATAAGTGGGATAATACAGTGATTAAGATAACAGGTATAACGGGTTATAAATTTGTTATAATAATTAATTTAAATAATTTTCAATTTGTAAGTTTAATAAAATTATACGTAACTGTCATTCCTAATTCTTGACCAATTTCACAGTTGTGGTTCTTTCGGATTCGTCTTGCAGTTGTAGGGTTATGGGAAAACGCAAGTAATATCGCAAACTTTATAAGAAACATTAATCATTAATAATTTAAAGTTCATTAGTAAGGGAAACAGATTCGACGAATTTAACTTCATAGCCTGAGATCTTATTTAGTAGATGAGAAAAAGTAGTTAGGCAGCTCTAATTGCTGTAGTTCTAATTATTATTGCTTTAGTTTTTCCCCTTCCCTTTAGCCTTTAGTTTTATTTTCAAAATTCCAATTTATTCGTATTTATTTACCTGCGGTTTATGGATGGAATTTTACTTAAAAATAAATAAATTTGTTGAAATGAATTCTGTTTGTACAACGAAATTCTTCAATTAAAGACAAATGATTTCTATATTTAAGTAATTTTTAAGGTATCCAATGTAATATGTTTTCAATTTCTAATTTTGAGGGTTACTTCCACTATTTTCATACGGTCAAAATTGTAGGTAAAAAAGACAAAAACGTTTCGGAGATTTTTCAGAGAATTACACATGTAATTCCACAGCAATCTGTGTTTCTCAATTCAACGTGTTTCCTTATTAAACATTTTTCTTTTTTTTTTTTCACATTTCTTTTAATCTTTTGCAGTTATCCTCTGTATCCACCAATCGTAAGGTTTCTCACGAAAATACTTCATCCAAATGTGTCTAGACACGGTGATGTTGGCATTGACTCGATACATCATAATTGGTCTTTGGCACTGACAATTTCGAAGGTGTTGATCAGTGTCCAAAGTTTACTTACGGATCCATATTGCCAGGTAATATAACGGATAATATTGATTTAATATGAACCATAATGTTAATAATCATATGCTTCTGATTATACAGTGGATTTTTATGCACTGTACTTATGCATAGTATAATTGCGTGTAATAAATATGCAGGATATGTGCAAAATATATACATGATATACGCGAAAAGATTTATACGTTGTAATTTAAAATGTAGCCTGTTACAATAGCTATTTTCCAAAATGATCTTCCTGCGTCATATAAAGTTACAAAGATATATTTCAATTTATACCAATCTTATACCAGAATTTTCTTTATCTATTAGGCATCGTTTAAATTGTTATTAATTTTAAATAATATATCAATGTTACTTATTTTTTTCAATACAGTTTCAAATTTATTTGAAACTTGAAAAACTCGAAGGAATATATATCTAACATATTTATGCGTATGTTAGTGTTTATAAAAATGATATTCGTATTTAATACTTTAATTATTAATAATTATTAAATATATTGTGTATATTTTTAAAATTGCCTAATAAAAACACAAATTTCTGTTTAGATTCTATAACCTTATCTATTTTCTATAGCATTATGAACTTGCGTAAACATCCACTGTTTATTTATAACTATATCGTGTTAATTTTTAAATTTTTTAAAGTATTGCGATAAATATTAACGAATATAAAATATACAGGTCTGTATGGAGCCGGAATTGGGTGAGATGTATATGAACGATCGTGAAAGGTTTGATGAGATTGCGAGAGCATGGACATGGCGCTATGCTATGCATGATGTTGTCACTCCGTTATAAACAATTTATAAATACGTTATTTCTAATGCGCAGGGTGTAAAGAAGAAAGAGTTACAAACTTCGAAAGTGTCCGCTATTTAATAAAATAAGAGAAATCACTTCGATTTAATATATAAATCTATATTAAATTAGCTTTATAACTCATGAACGCTTTTATTTATCCAAGGTGGTAGTTGTTAATAACTACGATATGTATTATCGAACTATCGATCTGTTAATATACAAGTAAATGTTTTATATAGTTTCTATCTATTTGTTGTACAGTAACCATAGTATGTAAGTATTCATTTTAACACGAACGTTGCTTTGGAAATTTTTATCAAATCTAACGAGTACTATGCAATCACTAAGCTTGTAACTCTTTGTTTTTTAGATTATTATATGACTTTTCAAAAATATTTATTAAGAGCAATTTAATAATTTTGCAGATAATGATAAATTTGCTTACATCAAAAGTTATTTATCCAAAAAGGTGTAAGTAATGTGTTAATAAATAAAAATACATATTGCTATCTTTTTTATAACTTGGATATATATATATATAAATATGTTTTTAAGATACGAATTTGATTTGATTGTTCTGTAAATTAATTTTTCGTCTGTGTAATTAATTGTATACTTTAATCAGTAGACACTTTGTAAATTAATGTTATTAGAATATAAAAACAGGAAATAAAGGAGAATCTGTACATAAATCTTCCTCTTTAAGAGTTGCAGTACAGTTTGAGTTTAATATTATATGCAGTGTTTCACTATTTGTTATTGGGATTCATTCATTAAATATGACGCGAAGGAGATTAATCGTTTTTCTACATTGTTTTTGTGACTTCATATTTCTTTTTTTTTCATTTGAATGTTCCGTGATATTAGTTATACTAATAAAATCCATGTTGTCATAATTAATATTAGCTTTATTTCTTCGTATATTAAAGAGTTTCCGATAATTGCTCATGCTTCGCTTTGTTAGGCACTTTTTTTGCAACTAAAAATGTTAGAACGCAAAATTATATTAAATAAATTCAATCGAAATATTTCGTGTAACACACATCTATTTATTCTACTAACCTTACTTATTTTCTCTATATGATTATGTGATTATATGAATCACTTTAATACTATACTTTTTGTACAATTATTATTTAACTTGTAGTAAAGTAATCGCTTCACAAAATTCATTTTAACAGCCTATTGTATATTTTACAAGTTGAATAAAATTGGAATGTTCCCTTGCGTCGACAAGAAAGATACGAGTCATGTATTTTTTCCGTTGAATATGGCGTTACGTTTCATCCGGTTCCTTCTGTCTTTTTCTTTTTCGTTTTTCGCTATAATTGCTTCGTTAGTAATATAGAAAAATTGTATATTCCATAGTGTTCTAAACACGAAACATAAAAAAAGCATGAGGAAATAGGTATTTAAGCTTCAAAGTGCTGTTATTTTGAAAAATTAAAAAATTTTGTTCTTCGTTAATTAAGTCATAGAACTAAAATGTTTTTTAATCTTTTCGTTTTGGATAAGGACAGGGCGTATTTCGAAAAGAAATTTTTACAATTTTCACTATTTTGCGTTAAAAAAAAATT
Organism: Eufriesea mexicana; assembly: GCF_001483705.2. NCBI lineage: Eukaryota > Metazoa > Arthropoda > Insecta > Hymenoptera > Apidae > Eufriesea > Eufriesea mexicana. The sequence continues at coordinate 431,748 of NW_016908637.1, read as the reverse complement.
CGGAGTATTTTTGAAACACGAATAAATAATACGGTGAAAATCTTGAAACAAAAAATTTCATGATTTCTTTGAAAAAAATTCTGGAATATGCCCTTATTTTTGGTTCGGACTTGTAGAAGATCTTACACCTGCAATAATTATCGCGCAATGAATTTTTAGTCTTTCAAGAACTTATTCGCAAATGCTTAGATTATCTTTCATGAAAATATACAATATCAGTACAAATAGAAGTCTGTTAAGAGAAAGATCTAATTTGATCTAGAAGGTTAAAAAGGGGTAACTTTTTTTACAACAGAATAGACGAGGTTATAATCTGTCGTTTTCAACATTTTATTATACGTTTATCTTTTAAATATATATAAAATTGCATAACTTTTTATTTAATTCAAATATTAACGACATACGCAATGTGCTGCATTCCATAGTAGTCCGCGAGAAATTTTATTCGAATGTTAAGAAATCTAATTTTCCGAGTAAATCTGGAGTAAAAAGTCGAAAATACATATATTTTGTTTGCTAATTGAATTTTTTTGTTTGCTGTATAAAAGAGTGTTTCAACTGTATGAAATTTGTTTTTTATCTGGAAGAGCATACAATATATTAATCATTTATTTATTTTCTCACTTTTTATTACGATATGATGTTTTGAATGGAAGCCATTGAATAGAGGACAAACGAATATGAGAAATGAATACTTATCGAGATATTCTTTAGCTTATTTGTACTGTAACAAACGTTCAAAATGTTTCGTCTTGAATCGATACGAGTACATAGACAATCAACTGATGCATTTAGTTATTTTCAAAAATTATGTTTGGAAAAAAAATATGTTCAAAGTTTTACGTAACGAAAAACCTAAATAAAAGAAATATTGACTCATAGTTTACAATTCTGGGTTGGTAGATCGATCACTGAATTCTTGTATTCCTTCGTAAAATTCTATCTTTGATTAATTTTTATCGTTGGAATGCCAATCTATTTATTTAGGTATCGTAGGTTTTGTATCTCTTCTCTTGAGAAATTATTTTATCTGCGGATCAATAATAATTCTTAATGTATTCACAATTTTTTTAGGAATGGTAGATATTCATTTTTAACGGTGCAAACAGCCAAGTATGCAGCAGTGACTTTCGATACTGTTCTAAAGCAAAGCCTATATGCAAGAATTGAAATGTTCATTCATGTTCTGCATGCTAGCAGATCATTAGATGGAAACATTCCATATTCGCTAATTTTGATTAATTCAAACTTAATTAGATTATTTGAAAAAGTTTGCCAGAGGAAATTTTCAGCTCTCTTTTCATTTTTCCAATCTAACCTCCATGTCTTTGGTGCATACTAATTAGTTTGCATGTCAGTTTTTTTTATTCTCTATCTGCTAAATGTATCTACGTTTTATTTTATTTGATAAGATTTGAAATCTTTTTGTATCGGTACCTATTTGATATCCGAGTTTCTGCTGGAAATTTCTCATTTCGCATACTTGTGTTTCAGCAACGTCTTTCTTTATTAAATTTCTAAATATATTCTCAATATATTCTATTTCTGTATGACACCTTTTCTTTCGTTCAACTCCATTTACAATTTACAATTTGTTATAGCAAACATTTGAAGAATTTTTCTCGAATATTTCGTTTGTTTGACACGTTGATACTTTCTCAATAGAACGTATCCAATTTAGATATGCTGTTAGCTTGTTAGTTAGAATTTCGGTGGTAAATCAGTTGGATGATTATCTCATTGGCTCTCGTATTTTTTCGAGTATCGTTTTATTTCCTTTTTTATCTTTTTTTCTTTCTTTTCTTAGTTTCTTTCGTGGTCATTGTTGCGGATCTATGCGGATGTACCACGATGCGTTGGCTATCGTACGAACTATAATAATTGGCTGTGTCGTTTCCACTATTTTTACTCGTTTATAACTCTATGCCATATGTTCACATCGCCTCGATGATAGTTTTATATATTATTTTTTATTATATTATATTATATTTTATTTTCGGGCGTTTTTCCGAGAGCGCCTTCCTCTCAGCCAATAGACAGATCTTTTGTATTTTTATTTTGTCTATTTTTTTGGCGTTGTATCGTATTTCTACGTTAGCTTGTTGTTTACGTACGTATGCCAAAGTATATTTAACTACTTCTGTTTCGACTATGTACTCATTGTTTCGAATTGCTTACACTGTAGCGTCCTACGTTATCGAATCTCTTCGATTTCCAAGAACGCTTATCACGCGCCAAATTAATATTGCGCGACTAGTTGTGATAATAAGGATCCAGAATGTGTGTGGTCAAAGAGAGTGTTTATTTACAGAAAAGCGTAGAATAGTTATAATGTAGACGTTAACGGAGTACCGTTTCGAACACGCGTTTGTATGTGCAATTTAGATGTTTGAAGGATTGGTGCCGAAGACGAACTAACTTCTCGATTTTGCTGTATGTCCTGTCTCGTCGTGTTCGGTCCGGAGTTTTGTCTAGTTTAGTTCTGATTGGGTAAAATAGATGTTGGTGGTGGAAAGGTAAAGAGTTTTAATTGGACAGAGGGTGTGACATAAGGACCTTTGGCTAAGGAGTAGGAAACTGTCAAGGAGCCGATTTCTGATGGTCAATGACGTGATTTATAAGTGCCGTCCGTCCGTCGCTTGTTGGGTCTGTCACAAGTGGGTCCCATCTGTCGCGTCTGGTACTAGTAAAATTCCTAATTTTGCTTTACCTTTGTAAGCTTAATCCGCTAGAACGGCGTTGAGGCACATCGAACCTCCGGAATTGCAGTCGCGGTATAAAATATAAAATAAACCGTTAGGTCTGGCAAAAGTGTAAGCCTTAGAATAAAATTATGTTATAAACTCGCTCTCCGGGACGGAACATACACGATTAAATTTTTCTTCGTTGACCTTTAGTTTCAATTTTTGGAAATAATCTTGCACATTGAGTAGAGATTTTTGGGGTATTTTTGAAGCTGCTATTACGTCTTCGTGATAAGCCAGGATATAGTTGTATCATCTGCGAATGTTGACAGGTTTGTTTCACTCGTGAGATTGGTAAGTACGTTTATCTGGAAGATGATATTTGAAATTTCGTATTTTATTTGTATACAGCACGTTCTATTTGTTGGGTATGATTTAAGGAAATGACCTAGTAGGATGGTAGAAAGCTTTTTGCTATTCCGAATACTAAATTTTTGTGCCAAACTCTATTTCTCTATTCCGAGAAATGCTGCTGCGCCATATATTTTCTGTCCTTGTCTAATTAGACAAATGAATTCATTTTAATCCTCTATGTATGATTTTTTGTTAGAAACTTTGACACAACCGGTAGCAACGATATAGGCCTATACGATGTAACTCGGTGAAGATCTTTACCAAGTTTTAATAACGTTATAATCTGAGAGCTTTTTCATTGTTTTAGGAAATATTTGTCTTATCACATTTTGTTAAATAGGATTGTTAAGAATTTGATGTTTTTTTAAGGTAATTCTTCGAGGATTTTACGTTAAGTAAGTCGATTAAGTGGTAACCTGGACTTTTTTTTTTATTTCACTTTTCCTAATGATCTCTTTTATTTCTTGAATAGTAACGTTGACAATTTCATTATTATTTAGGATCACGAGATGTTCAAAATCGTACATTTCCGTTGGCAGGGTAGATTGAACAATATTGCGAGATTGTAAGACCAAATCGGTCAGATCAAATGAAATTTAACAAATGCATTAATCGTTCCTCTGGTACTCCTGATTCAAATTCTATCGTCTTTTTTAATTGTAGATGGCTAAGTGTGACTGCTTTCGTTTTCTTTTTTTTTTTAGTGGCTTTCCACAAGGAGTATAGTAAATCAACTTTATGATTGTTATCTTTTAGCGTTCCTTTTAGACTTTTGGGTGTGGCATTTAGAAACTTTTTGTTTCGCATCGTTTCGTGATTTTGCTATTTATGTTTGAGTTTTTGCTTTTCTCTCTGCTCTGTTTTAAGATATTACGTTGTTTTGTGTAACTAGGGAATATTTGATTCTACGTTGTGGAGTTAGTTGTTGGATTAGAATATCGGGCTGTTTCTTGAATGTTTTCATTTAGACGATTTATTAGCAGATTCCATATCTTCCGATGATTTCAGTGACATTTTACACGTTAGATTTTTAATGGGCGTACGATGCATTGGATTGGTTAGGGAAAAGTTACGAGACAGAGTGACTGTTTCATCCGTGTATCCAGATGGGTAACAACGTTCTCAATTCGTAACTCTTAACGTATTCTCGAATATAGTCGAATATAGTCGGAATTCCTCTGACGATACCCCCTATGATAGCAAATGATACCGTCAAGCAAACCGTCTTTCTTTTTTCCACTATCGTCTTACATATTCTTGTAAAGAAAGAAAGATGTTCCAGTTATGGATACTAGTCCATAACCATTAGGTTATGTAAACTTTGGTTTACCGTTACCTTCACTTTGGTTTACTCGTTAATTTCATTTCTATAGCCAAGATCTGGAGTTTTATCGTTTGCTTCAGGACACAGTAGATCGGCCCTCCTGTTGAGATCACATTGTAAGTTTTCTCGCGAAACTTGGAGAATTGAGATTTTTGCCGCCAAGATAAATTAGTCTTGATCCACGAAGGTGTATTTCGCATTATAGTCGCCATTAATTAGAAATCTTGTACCGACTGAATTAAACAGATGTTCGACTACAGCTAAATTTATTGTTCTATTGTCTATTTTAACTGATACGCATGCCGTTTGTATATGTGGATGCGATGTTGTGCTATGAAAGTGACTTTTGATATTCTATTATTATTATTATTTAATAATTATAATTTCACATAATTTGGGATTTTAACGCGATGTTGTGGTTAGGTGTGTCTCTGACAATAATAGTATGTCTCTATCATGTTTTATGCTTCATTTTCAGACTTATTTAACGCGGGTGTTACTAGGATTTCTAGCATGTTCTAGCATATCGTTTAAATTGTTGCTATATAAGGTTTATTTGTTCGTTGAATACCTTTCCGATATGAATATTAGAATTTTTGTGATTTTTGTAGATCGAGTGATTAGCTATTTCATTTCTACCATGTCACCTGTTAACATAATTTTACGATAGATATTTGCGTGTTTTTCGATCTACTGAAATGACTTTATACTGGAGTAATATTAATATATTAAATTTTATATGCTTCAGAGCGTTGTATAATTTCCTGTTCTCTTTATATCTGACGTACACGTTACTCTACACCCTATCTAGTCGATCTCTAAAGAAACTAGAGTATTATAAATAGTATTATGCTCGACATCCCCACACATTCCGTATCATGTAACAATAGTCTTTTAAGCTTCATTTCTTATGTAATCTTATCGCTTTTTTAGCCGAGATAATATTAATTTTCCTAGCAAGCTTTTCGATACGTTCATTTGAAACATTCGATTAGGTGGAAAACATGATTTTAATAAATTCGTCCTTTGTATCGTAATATCTCGCAATCGTAATGAGAGTCAGCTTTATTTATTAGCAACTATTTTCTCTTTCTGTTCGTGTATCAGTTGCCTTTCTCTAATTGACAGTGACAAATATTTTCTATACTATTCTTCAAAAATAGTAAATATTATTATAAAATACGAAATAAAATAGCACTGTCCATCCAAATATTGGACTGAGCCTTATAAACAATTGGCAGATCACTCGTGTAATATTTTTTGAGCATCGAGGCTTTTTAATTTTGCCGATTATAATTATCAGTATCGATATTTGATATTTCTGTATTCTGAGAATTCTGTAGCATTTGCAAAAGCAGATATCGTAACACGATCCTTACGAATTTCTCCCGACGAGAGATTAACGTGTTCTGCGATAACACTCTATGTTAGTCCTGTTTCATTGACATTATCGGTTTTAAGGGCTTCTTCCTTTCCATTATTTCATAAAATTCTGGAGTCTTCTCGCATATCGATGGCCCTTTGTCTCTGCATTATAGAAACAACTGGTAAAAGGTAACATCCAGATCTCACCACTTTTTGGCAGGTTTAGAGTTTTCCGTACTGTACTAGCCTCTGATCAGGTGACATTCTCCAGATAACTTGCTATTGTTAGCTGATAACTTGTATTTGTTGCTTTTTATATTAGTAATCGTTGATTTACCAACACTCGCCAACACTTTCGCTATTCGTTTCAATTGTGGAGATCAAATATGGAGATGGCATACCACAACGCGAATTCAATTAACCTGGACATCCCCTCGATTATTAAGAAATAAATGTTTAGTTAAAATTGGTCAACTAGCTAATTAAAATTAATTGGTTAGCAAAACTAAACGACTAAATTTTGCTCTTTCGATCGTATGTGGCAGGGGTAACTAGCTAATTAAAATTAATTGGTTAGCAAAACTAAACGACTAAATTTTGCTCTTTCGATCGTCGTTTACGACTATGTGGAAGGGCAAAGGAAAGAGACCTCGAAGAGAGAAGTACTGCAAACTCGTAAGAGAAAAAAGAAACTTGCGGGAGAAAGCAGAAAGGACGGAAAGAGACGATAAGGAAGTAAAGTGGACAGGATAACAGCTAAACCCCGTACGGTCGCTAAATGTGTATTCAAACAACCAGCTTACAAGCACTGAGCTTGAGAAAGGAAGAGACGGAAAATATTCGTAATAATTTACGCGTACTTCGCTATTATCGTCTGTCAAGGGTGTAGTAGCGATACCATAGTCTCCACAGTAATACTATCCGCTTCCGTTCCGATCGTATAGATTTCAACAATTTTAATGCTCCGAATACAAATATCGTAGAAAAATATTACACAGAGGTTTGTCTTGATCACGAATATGTGAAATGTATAGTACGAATGTTCCGACAACCGCAGTTTTAATATAGCCCGGTTTGGGTGATGGTTAGACACGTTTTAATCGGAAAGATCGTAGCAACGCAGTGCAATTATTTTCAGAAAGCTAAGATGAAAATTACGAAAAGTAAAATTTTCTCTACCACAATTCCGGTAAGTTTCGCTGAATCCGAAACACTGACAAAGGAGGTTTCGCAAATATTCAATTCGTTTTGAAAAAATTTCTGTCGGGTGTTTTTCAATCTTTCTTATTTCATCGCACACTTGAACCTAATTGACACACTCAAATTATGATAATGAAAGGAGGGGTTGCGCGAGGCTCGTTACTCTGTTGGGACAGTGCTGAAAGAATGCGGTCTAATCTAATTTACTGGATATATTTTTTTTTTTCAGGTTTTCAACTGATCGCATCGACGTGCGATTATTCTCGATTGCAACTAATTGATCGTGTTGTATCTTGAGTTGATGTTAAAGTTCCATTCCTGTCTCACTGGTTTTGTAAATTTCGCCGTTTCGTGTTTGCTTGGTGTGAAATGCGAGTAGTGGGTGCGTATTTTCCTATTGGTTGGGTATATCTGTTGGGGGTATGTATCGGTTTCGACGTCTTTCGGTGATGGCGGATGTTTAAACAAATTTGGCACTCTATGACACAAGTGCTGGCCGGATGGCCCGAGTATTCGCGAGTCATGGAACAAAAATGGTAGTTAAAATTCTTAAAGAAACTTATTTATATTTATTTCTTCTTCTGCTTATTATAATTTGACATTTAATGGGATATCTGAGTTTGATGTTTGTTTAAAATATATTCTTTACAATGTCGAATTTTAGATATACTCGTCAATCTTCTTCCAAGAAGTCTAGCCGTGACCGATTTTTCTTTTTAATATTATTATTAGTTTCGTACAAATACGACATTGCGTACGAACAGAAGTACTCCTATTGCTTCTTTGTAATGTTTGCATAATTTTCTGTGGCCTACGTGTGACGGGTACCCTTAGTCGCGTTGCCCCTCTGCCACGGGTGTGACGAGTTATCCTCACCGGGAGAGTCTTGATTCTCGACTAGGTAGCCCTAAAGCGACTCTTTAGATGGAAGAGCGCAAGGAAAGGACGAAAGGAGTAAAGAGAGGGATGCGTTTCGTCCTGGGCCTGGTAGTAAGTAGGTGCTACTAGGCCACCTAGCAGGTCGGTGCCTTTTAATGCGTTTAATGAGTTTAATGCGCCAATAAATTACAAAAACGATATATACAATGAAAACAAACCGAAACTTTGCCAAGTTGCGTGATTCGTGGAATGCAAGGAACTGCATGGCCTATTGCCGTATTTATATTGTGGCCTATTTGTACATCAAATGATCCATTTCGTTTATTTGGTTAATGGTTACTATCGTTGGGTCGTCCAGGTCGTCCGTGTTTGAGGAATTTTTGAAATTTCTTCCACTTGTTTTTATGATAATTGTATCTGTCTATGGTTATTTGTTCATTAATTTCGAAAACGTTTATTTAGGATTAATTGGGATTAATATCTATATTTTAATTGCTCCATGGACAATGTCGTATGCGAATGAGTCTATTGTTCGAGGTCTCGGTATATCGTGAAACTTAATACAGTTGCCAGCTAGACAGAGGTCTATGAAAACGCGGCTTTTTGGAAATGTGGGTACTGCTATATTGCGCAGGGAGGTCCCGTATAGCGTTAAATTTTCTTTCAGCCATTTGTTAAATTTGTTAAGTCCTGCTCCTCGGTTGTTGTTTATGGCGTTAGCCCAGATACGGTGTTTCTTGTTCGGGTTACCAGCTAAGGTGTAAAATTTATTTACGTCGTATCGGTTGAGAAATTTGAACGAGTAATTGAGTTCCTCTACGAAATCTTTCCTGCCGCTGCTAACCGCATACTCGACTATTATGAGCGTTGTTTCCAGTCCTTTGTTAGTTATCACATGATTAGTGCGTATACGTTTGAATTTGAGATTTGCTTCTTATTACGATACCTGATTCACTTGCTTGTTTAGCGTTAGGACTGTCGGTCCTGAACAAGTTGTAATTCTTAAATTCGACTACGTGTCTGACATCTAGTTTCAGATCGGAATGTAGGACTGTAGGTGCTGGATTGTAGGTGCTAAGACAGTCCCGAAGGGATGCGGGACTTAGGTTGATGTAAATTATAGGTAGATGCTCGAGAGTTAATTTACGTGGCGTTTGAGTGTTGTGTATTGTGATTACTGGTCATTCGAGATCGATACCTAAAGATATTTGTTACAATGCTAATTTTGTTTACGTTTGCTTATACTAAATAATTTCTTCCGGCTGTGATGTTTGTGGTATAGTTTGAGGAGGATATCGTTGCGTGTCTGGCGGAGTGTGTTTGTATTAGTGCTTCTGTCTGTCTTTGATAGGACTGTACGATATGACCGGGTTAACTATTTTGCTAAATGGTTGCCTTTTCCTTTCCTTCTCTCTTTCCATGTTTTCGTTTTTCTCCTGTATCTTTTGTTTTATTTTTAGGAGCTTTGGACAACCTCTATACGACTTCTGTCAGAAGCCCTCACAGTTTACGCATTAGGGTTGTTCGGTGTTCTGGTTAGGTATATTAGTATAGCGTGTACTTTCCTGGATTATGGGTTTCAGTTACATTTTACGCGCCTATTCTTCAGATTACAATTTAACGCTATGCCCTACGCGTTGACACCTTTTGCACCGAATTTGCTCTTTCTTAATTATTTTCTCCCAGTGCCCTAGGGAGTGTAGAGTACTACCCTCACTTACTCGAAGCTCTCTGTTTTACTGTCGAGAAATAATTGAACTAGATAAATTGGAAAATCTCTTCCTTCTAATGTAGATCTCTTAGTTTTGAAATTTTTTTTATTTCAAAAAATTGTTTTTATTATGCGAAAGCAGTGTTAGAAAGGCAATTGTAAGTTGTCGTTGAGAGAGAATTGACAGCGTGTTAGTTGTTAGAGTGTCAGATTAGAGCTAGAACAGAATTCAGTGTCAGAGAGAGAGTCTTAAGAGTATAGCGAGTGAGAGAGTTCGTGTTATATTTTAGTTTAAATAAAGCTCTTTCTGTTATAAAAGACGTGTCGTTGCTTATCAAATTTACGAACCTTTACCTACGAGGGATTTAACCAGAATAATCCCCACAAATTATGAACTCATCCTACAAATTGGTGGCTATAATAAATTCTATAGATACATTTGGTTTAAACCTTCTGCTTGTACACTTTTTCACCTTTGCTATGTTATCCACGTACGTACTGATATGGGGTACCACATTCTTCAATGTGAATCCCTTCTTTCTTAAGAAATCGATGATTTCATCGTGTCGAAGTAACTGAATCTTCCAAATAAACTCTACATCCTAGTGATGTTCTTCCCCGTTTTATCCTTTGTCTCCTGTTTTCTGGAAACGCCTGTGATCTGGGTGGCCCTAAACAAGCAGAGCAGTTCTGACTGTACGCCCGTTCGATAAACATATATATTTTTCCACCGTTTCCAATGAATACGTTCTTTTTGTAATATAATCTCTTAACGCATCGATGCCTGTGTGCTTATGTCTCTTTTCTATCAAGGGTGCATAAGTTTTTGCTATTGCGGCTGTTGGCTGGAGAATATGTCCTTGCGCATTTCGCGTGACGACTTCCTATTGCTGAATTTACTACACAGGACGCCGGTACAATGATATTTTGTATGCACTCTGTACAACGTTTCGTGGTTTACAATAATAAAAGCTTACTCTCACAGTTTTACGGTTTTGGGACACGTCCATCACCTACGCAGGTCAAGGTAAGAGTCGTAGGCCCGTGCATCATGCACTATAGGTAGGTTCGGAATTTATATTTATAACAAGCAAAGAGTTCACCGAGGACTTGCGAGAAATCTTCTTGATTCCCTCTGCTGGTAAGTGAACGGTGATTGCCACATTTATAAATTCATTTTTGAGAAATAACCAAAACCATGTGATATTTGTTATTGAATATTTGAATTACAATCCCTTGAATTTCTTAAAATTATCTTTTTTCTTTAACTTCTCTTGTTTATGAATTTTATTATTTTTTAACAATTTTTAAGTTTTTGATAACAATATAACTTTTCATAACCTTTTGATAACAATATTCTTAACTTCTTAACTTCTTAGCAAATAAAAATGCAATCCTTCCAGCGTGTTGTTTTACTTTTTTTGTCAAATTTATACTCGCCATTGCTTGATTTTAATTCCGCATCGCGTGAAGGATTTTTAAACCTAAATTCCGTAATTAACTGGTTAAAGGTTCAAACGCTGAACTAAATCTCCAAGCTTTGCTGGAAGGACGTTTCTCAGTTTTTCTCAAAATTTCACCGATCATTTTATTCGGTACGGCAAAAGATACGTGTATGTATTGTACAACATTGGCTAGGAAAGAAAGCTAAAAAAATATCTTTTGTAAAACTCGAGAGAAAAGTATAGAAGAAGAAAAGAAAAAAAGAAATAAAAATAAAGTACGCTGCTCAATCAAGATTACCATATTTTTTTTGCTAAACTTTCTGTAACACCGTTCCTTCACTTTCACATACCGAATGCTTCTGGCACGTGCACAAGCCTCGGTGCGCCGTCGCTTCGTTTCGCCACATCCCGTCGCGTCCCGTTACACTACGGTTTCACTAATACCAACCCACAGAAATGCAACGTCCCTGCTTCTCCGCTCACTTATACCAACAGAAATTACAGACACTCGATAGCAAGAAATACAGTTTTACATCGAATCTCGTCATAAAGTAAATCGGCCAATTCGGAATGTTGTATTTTTAACATACGCACAAACGTTCATACTTCTTCTTTTAATTAATCCCTTCGCACGTAATATCGTACGAGACCTGTGATAGGTCGAACGGGCCAAACATGAGAATCACGGGTGCGAGCCGTGGTACGTCGATTGGGACACAGATGAGAATCACGGGTGAGTGCCGTGTCACGTCGATCGGGCCAAACATACGTATCACGAATCAGGCTCGTGGATAATTGTTGCCGTCTTTTAGTCTCACAGTGTTATTCTTGGCCGTATTCGCGCATTGAAATATATTTTCTTAAACATATTAGAAAGATACTGCTAATAATGTCCTTAGAAAGGAAATTTAGCGACGATGATGACAGTGAGAGTAGTTCTAGCATTGCACAGAGTGATTTCATAGATATTTTTGATAGTGACAGTGAAAGTAGTGATATTTTGTCACCTGTACGAAAACGTTGCAAACAACTGGTTATCGAAGATGATATCGACGATGATGTCTACATCGATGATCAACAATCAGAGCATTGGATTTGGAAAGAAGAAAGTAATAAACCAAAAGTCTGGAATTATACGGAGACTCCTGGTATAAAAGTGGCAATATTAAATAAGTTAGGTGCAAACGAGAAAGAATTGGACATTTTTGATATAATATTTGATAATACGTTTTGGGAAAATATCGTAACGGAGACGAATCGATACGCGGAACAAATAATAAACAATAAAAATAGGAGACGAAAAATAGACGAAACTTGGTTTCCCGTTGATTCTGGCGAAATAAAAATATATTTCGCATTATGTATAATAATGGCTCAAGTTAAGAAAGCAACAATTCAAATGAATTGGTCGAAGAGGGCCGTTATCGAAACGCCGATATTCAGAAAAACGATGCCACTGAAAAGATTTCTGCAAATAACCAGATGTTTGCATTTTGCAAATAACAACGCAATCGACAATACAGATAAATTACGTAAAATAAAACCGGTGACGAATTTTTTTAATCAAAGATTTAAGGAAGCATATACAATGCAAGAAGACATTACTATCGATGCATCGCTAATAAAATATAAAGGGCGCTTACCTCATAAGCCATATCATCCATCGAAACGGGCGAGATTCGGTATTAAATTTTATAAATTATGCGAGTCAGCATCTGGTTATTGCTATGACTTCAAAATATATATAGGCACTGATAAAAGAAATTCTAATGAGAGTGCATCTGAGAACGTTGTGAAAGAGCTGTTACAGTCAGTGTTACATAAAGGACATACTTTATACTTGAACGATTGGTATTCTTCGCCAAAACTGTTTATGACTTTGCTTAACAGTAAAACTAATGCCGTTGGAACGGTACGTTCGAATAGAGAGAATATGCCAAAAGATTTTATTAAAGGAAAATTACAAAGGGGAGAATGTAAAATGAGGAGTTGCAATAAAATACTGGCATTAAAATGGTGCGATAAACGAAACGTTTATATTATTTCCACGAAACACGAAACAGCAGAAATGACTGAAGAAGGCAAAAATCAATTCGATCCTATTTTGAAACCAAAATCTGTCATCGAGTATAACAAAGGAATGATTGGCATCGATCGGCAAGACCAAATGCTAGCGTGCTTCCCTGTTATGAGGAAATGTACGAAAGGATACCGAAAAGTTTTTTTTTACGTGTTTGATATTGCACTGTTTAACTGCTATATTTTGTTCAACAAGTTAAATACTGGAAAACAACAGAGTTACGCCGAATATAGAATCGAAAAAGCCGAATCGTTACTGAAAAATATCCCGTTACCGGAATATAAACGACGAGGACAATTATTGACCGAAGATTTACCGCAGAGACTGCACGCGCAACACTGGGGTCATTTTCCCATGCATATAGGCCCAACACCATCGAAATCAAATCCATCGAGAGTCTGTAAAGTGTGTTCCAGACATAAAAAGCGTAGCGAAACAACGTGGGAGTGCAAAAGATGTAAAGTTGCGTTACATGTACCGGTATGCTTCGAAAGATACCATACGGTCGAAGATTATTAATTTTCTCGAAATTTTTTCAAAACGATTTTATCAAAACGAATTTAAAGTAAGCATTCATTTGTATATTTAAAATAAATATTATCGATCTATTATTCATTTCGAGATAATAAATCCTTCTTGTTCACTGATTAATCGTTCGCAATTATTCACCAAACATCTTATAAAATTAAACCAGTTATACCTTAGACGTGTATTAACGTATCATAAGACGCGTGGGATTGGCACAACTTGGAGCGCACGGCCGAAGCGTCAAATGGCTCGACACGTAACTGCCAAGGCATTGATTGTGGCACGCGCCGTCGTAACTTAAATTGTAGGACAAGGGGCTAGTTACAAACGTAGCCAGTAAAACCAGTAGAAAAAGACCAATGTCAGAATCCGGTAAACCGTAATCTGTTAATTTAAACTTTGTTTCACCATCTTCGCCATATATCGAAAACCCAATTATTCCCGATTAAAAAGCCTGCTAGAAAACACATTTATGTCACCCCACCAATGCGAAATATCTATACTTGGTTCAACGAGAACTGACAGGAAGTATAAACAACTACACGCGGAGGGCGCGTGATCAGGACAGGACTGGAACATCTTTGTTTGAACCCTGCGCATAAGGAAAGAAGCTGGATTCGCATGCAGGGGCCCTCGGCAATAGTTCTTCGTTATTCATTCCTGAATATGGACATTTGGCAGCCACTCAGCTGTAATCACGTGAACGTGAACGTTTTGTTTATGTTTTCTGCCTTTTCTCGTTAAACGGAGCATAGGGGTATCATTATTCGAGACTCTGTCGGTAACTTAGATATAAATTCGGCAGGGCGCTTGCTTATCGACAGTAGCTTAACTATTTGAGCGTGTGATTGACATTACGATTATTATTAGAGAATTTTTATTTGATTTGGAATAGAGTCAGTATTATTTTAGCTACGTGTCCTTCTGATTTACGTAAAAAGCAATTTCATTTGACAAAAATTAAACATGTAGTGCCTTTAACGTCATTAGAAAAGGTTCTGGTACTTGTTTTCTTTTTTTGCGTCATCTGAATGCACATTTTTAAAAACTTAGGACGTGAAAATATTCCGAATTCGTCATTCCAGCTTTTCGAAAAGTTACTCTCGAACAACGTCGAATGTTGCGATTTTCTAAAACGCTTTTGATCGCTTGATCGGGTATATTAGATAAAATTATTCGTTCAGGCGGAAGAAGCATAGTTCTGTTGTTTCTGTTATTAATTATTATTGATTTGTGTTCTCGGTTTTTCCGTTTTGCTTTTGAATCTGTAATTTTGCAGATTGCACTGACATAATCTTTCATGCTTGTATCGTCGATTGCTTGGAAGATAACGGCGGGGCGTCGCAGCAATGCTCCGCTTCAGAAGTTCAAGGATCACCTACGTAAGTAGTATATACTTACGTACAGTTACGTGTCACGGCTGATTCCTACTTTTCATAAACAATTTTCATTAATCGCGATACAGATGTTACGAATGATAGTTATCTGTCTCAACAGTTATTATTTTTATTATCGGTTTGTACTATTAGTCATTCGTAAATCGAGAATTATGGGCCACCTCGGGTAGCACTTTTGTTTCGCAGACTTCACCTTTCACGTGAGGTACAATTTTATTCTACCACGAGTCTTTTACTTAAGATAACTTAGAAATTTTTACTTATAATCGTGATCGGCAATTGACAACGCAGTAATCGTCGCAAATTTGCTTTTTGCACCAATTCCGATGCTTGTAATATATATCTTTGATGTATTGCTAAGGTTGAGAGATAACCTCAGGGACAACCTAATCTGAGAGGTACGCTGTTAGTTACGCCATTGCCTTGTTTCAAACAGAACTAATCATATCCTTACTTATGAAACCGTGTTAATTACACGTATAGAAGAGAGGGAAGGTAATAATAGAAATTGTCATCGTGGAAATAAAAATGGAATAATAATAATAGGAAACTATTGGGATTATGGGTAAGAAGAAATAACTATTTGTATTTATTATTCTTTCTAAGAAAGGAGTATCTCAAGTATTCTGACTGTTCGCGTAGAGAGTGAAAACTAGAGAGAAGAAAAAGGGTATGCGATTGCAGCTCGTCCTGGTTCGCTAATCCTTATCTAACGTGTGAAATAAACACTTGACGCGTTCCGGGAACCTCTTCGGCGCATAGTTTAAAGATATATCTATTTATCCTGAGAGATTAATTTTTGTATATTCGATACGTTGAGACGTATCTTATTTTCAACAGAAACAAACCGTAATATTGTCTGACAAGGAGAGTGCAAGTCCATCGGGTCACCGATTTGATTCAAATTTTGCAGGTTTGTAGATCTCGTCGTGCAGTTTAAGAAAATATACCATTATAGCTGCAACTACTCGGTAGTTTTTGAGATATTTATGATTAAAGTTTTATTCTTCCTTAACTTCAGATGCATTTCCACTAGTTCTCTCGTAGCGTTGCGGCCCAACGGTGACGTCCGAAAATTCCTACCGTGCAGGCGGGGTTCGATTCACGTCCATAGTTTGGTACATTTTTTCTAATCTATTTTTTATTTTGTATTCATTTTTTGCCTACAAATAAAATTTCCTAATAAAAGAAATCTATTTTTACTTTTTACCATTGCTTTGGATGGAAACTGACTGATTGGAAAATACATTCCGATGCCTGCGAGTTTTCTTATTGATTCTAACATAAACAATCTAACTCCAGAAAGTCTGGAAACTTTTGACAGAGAACGCAAGACCGAAACAAATATAGAGGATGATTTTTCAAATGACCATAAATGTGAATTATTTGAATGAAATATAATTCTTTATTATTTATTTTTAGTTATTATTCACAAATGACTGATAAATTGTTAATTGCCAATTGGAATCGCAAAATTTATTAGTTACTACTCGTGAACAACAAAATAAATTGAATTTATTTAATATTTGCAATAATTTTTATATACTTGCGTAAGAAAGTGTAAAAAATGAATTTTTTTATTAAGAAATTTTATTCATAGGCGAAAAATGAATATTAAATAAAAATGGATTAAAAAAAAAAGTACCAAAGCTGTGAACAGGAATCGAACGAACCCCGATTTGCACGGTAGGAATTTTCGGACGTCGCCGCTGGGCCACAACGCTACTTGAAAACTAGTGGAAATGCATCTGTAGTTAAGAAAGTAATAAAACTTTAATCATAAATATCTAAAAAATTACCGAATAGTTGCCCCTACAATGGTATATTTTCTTAAACTGCACGACGAGATCTACAAACCTGCAAAGTTTGAACCAAATCGGTGACTCGAAGGACTTGCACTCTCCTTGTGAGTTAAATATAATAATGCAAATACGAGCAAAACCGAGCAGTACGCGAGTTCCTGATGGGTTTTTTAAATCACTTTTTTTAACACGTTGACTGCCGCGCGCATTTCACGTGGATTGCCCATGGCGCTAACACGAATATTTTATTATGCGATGTATATTATGTTGAAATATTATTTACAACAGATAAGGTGAGTTGTGTAATCGCGTTTAACACTAGATTTACGGAACCCGTCAATTTGACAGTAGGGTTGCTCCAATTATACGATGGTAACAGATTTAGTTAACTTATATTAAAACTGTTAATATAATATATAATTGTTTTTAAATTAAATTAATCGTTAAAGAAAAAGGCACGTGGTTTCCTTTACCTGTCAATCTGACAGGTGTCCTTAGAAATAGGTATACAGATAGCGTTCGTAAACCTAGTGTTAATGTATTTTTCGTGGTGGGGGTCACCGGTGACCCCGCGGCACTGTAGACCATTTTTGCCATTATCAATCGTTTGAAAAGCAACTCGAAAAAATATTATAAATATTTCAATTCCCGATTTTAGGACGAAGTTAGCGATGTATTTAGTGAAATGTTCCGATGACGAAGATTGCATTTCATCGAGCAATTACGTACAGAAAAAACGTCGTCACGAATTTAAAAAGAAACCTGGAAGTGTGCGAAATGTAAGGCGATTTTGTAAAGTGTGCTATGAAAATAATTCAAATCAGCTAGGAAGAATGAGAGCAAAGAGTTGCACTAAAAAAATTCCGACTGTTTTAGTTCACCTTTTCTTTGTATAAATAAAATTATTTTTGCATGTTCTGTATGGCATTAATTTCTTCGAACCATTATAGTAACAATGGTACTATTTAAAAATTGATCAGTATCGATATTTACTCTAATTATGTATTTTTAGTAATGGTCGCGTGGCCGGTCACCGGTGACCCCCAATGGCATTCAACTTGTTAAGAAACGAAATTTTATATAAAAAAATATTATTTTTCTTCCATCTTACTTTGCAAGTAGAATCATTACGTGGTCGATTGTACTCTTTTGTGTTTTTGGAGATCATTTATACCCTCGTCATTACATGACATAAAAGACTTTTGACCCGTATTAGATCTTTGTAATTTATCACTCCAATTTCTCTTTTTTTTCTCACGTCGTTTTCTTCATTTTTATAATGTCCATTTATATTTACGATGCATTGAACGTTATTTATGATTATATTTTATTAATTCTTCTTTTTCTTCTCTATTCGGTCGTTAAAAGATTCATTGTCGTTTTTTTACCTGCACCTCTCATTATCGAATATTTCTCAATCTCAATCGTTCTCTACCAATAAATGCTTACTTAAACTATTTTATTTTTCTTTTTTACTAAAGCTCGTTGATCTCTTAAATTTGTCCCATCTACAGAGCATAAATTCTATAATCGCGTCACTCGCGTGCAACCTCCTCCATTATTCCTTTTTTATCAGCTAGTTCTGATTTATTACGCTTTTGCTTATGAGTATAAAAATGTGCAATATTTCAATAGGCGCAGAAGTAACAAACGCCAAATTTTATCCTAAAATATAGTTGGAATATTTTTCTTATTCTCATCAAGTGTTGCATTATTTACACGTATGTACAATAACCGTTGCTTCTGTTTGGAACCAATTCGATGAAGTACTGTTATGTAATAATAAATTTGAATTTGCTATAATATTGTCCTATTAGCTCCTTCTTTGTCTCTGTCGTTGTATCTAGCGTTGTATAGTAGAGTTTTCTTCTGAATTTGCTATAATATTGTCCTATTAGCTCCTTCTTTGTCTCTGTCGTTGTATCTAGCGTTGTACAGTAGTTTTCTTGTTAAATTATACCATTTAGGTTGACAAGCTTATGCAACTTTTTATGCAATCTACAAACTCTTTACCGACAATTTTAATTATAATCGCGTGAAACTTAAATAAATTGAAAAGCAATTAGTATGCGAGAAAAATGTATGAAATAGTGAAGCAATGGAAAACTCCTAACAGCTTTTCGCTATAGAAAATGAGTTGTAACAATTCTGTATATGTTTTTGCATCGTAAAGTTACTTGCTCGTGTTACGAATTGTGTAATGCAAACACAATTTACAGAGAATTTATAAACTTGGCGCATTATTATTATTACGGAAACGATGTATAACATTATGTATTTAGAAAAATATTTATTTTGAAGAAACGTATGAAACAAAGTGTTCGGAACATGATGAATCTAGATACGTTGTTCTTCTTTTGGCAAAAATTTTCATAAACCTTAATTTAAGGTTTAATAGAAATAATTAAATTATTCCATATACTTTATTACTTTTATTTTTCAAATAACCCGAGAAAAGTAGTTTTATTTTGTTTTTGGTTCGAATAAATTATTCTGAAATAATTTCTTATCTTAATTGCTGTATTGAAATAAAATAACAAATAATTTGATATAAAGGGAAATTAATTATACAAGACTATTTTAAAGTTTAATCGTATTTGCTCTTAAAAGGTTCTTTTGCTCTCAGGTTCTTGCCTGGGACAGTTGGTCGAAAAAATGTTTGTATATACATCTACTATGGAAAAGGAAAGCAAACGAAAAGTCTCTTTACAGGAATAGATGATGACAGTTCAGTGTCATATTTCAGAAAATTTTTCTTTTTATTTGTATTATCTCCTGGTATTATTTCCGTACGATTATCGTTCAAGTATTTTAATATTTAGAAAAATAAAAACGATAGCGATTAGAAATTTGATATTTTATGTACAGATCTAAGGAATAGATACGTTGTTGGAACCCGAATTTCAATATACAACACGGATTCTAGCAACAAGGCTACGTTGGAAAAATATAAGTCGGCGAAGAGGAAAAAGACAAAACAGAAATTGAAATTGCAACTGACTGGACTGAACTAAATTGGAACTGTACTGAAAACTGTGCTGAAAACTGTTGAATCTGTACTGCAACTGAACTTTTGCAAATTTTGTGGCCGTTTATATAATGTTAGTTTTTGGGGCGTGAAGATGACCATTGGCCCTTAGTGAAAGTGTGAATGAGTCAATTGTTTTTGGACTCTGAAATTGGTCTGCGTTTATCAGCCAGGTTCTTCTAGTGACTAAGGACCAACGAGTCGTTAGTCATCCAACAACGTAAATGTATATCTTACTTTAATTTCTGCTAAAATATCCTAGCATTTGTCACATTGTTACTTTGTTCGGTAGCTCTGGAAACCACATTAGTCTCCGTTTCATATTTTCCCCCGATCCGAAATCAAAATCGTCAAACTTTTACCGAATGTTCTAGACAGACGTGTCAGATGCCCGTTTGAATATTCAACCATCATAGCTATCGCGTCGCGATTAAATTTTATGGAATTCTGACGGGTTGTAATTAATATTGGACAACCGACTGTTTCAATTAGCACGTGCAAAAGAAAGATCTCGGCTGGAATCGAACGATAGGCTCTGGTACAACGATAGGAACTGAACTCTTGGAGGTGCCGATTGGTAGGTTCGAACTGTTGTCTTTGACGATTCGTTGGGAACTCTCCACTTTGAGGATTCGTTTAGAACTGTTCTCTTCGGGGTTTCGTTGAGAAATATTCTCCTCGATTTTCCTAAGATCGGTCTTAGGAAAAATCGGGAGCTCGCCAACTATTATTGGCTAATTGGACCAAAGGCGTTCCTTTGGTTCGCAAATCGGTCATCTTGAAGGAAGGGAAGATCCTCCCAAACGAAAACGGTGGTGGAGGGAATCCTTTGTGACGACAGCTCACGATAAGTAAGGAAAGATAAGTAAGAAAAACTCCAAACTCCAACATGAATCACCAGATGACTGCAGTTCCAAATTCCAAGACGCAACTCTGTGACAACAGCCAACACGAATCACCACCCGATGTCCAAACCTCCACACTCCACGATACAACCCCTTCCAAAGCACCCAGCATAAGATAGGATTAATATATGCAGTGACTCACGAAAATATTCGGACACCAGGGTATATCTGAATTAATCAGATCGTATCGCAGACGCTAATAAATGGATCGTGTTCACTACTTCTTCTAGTGATAAGACATTCATTCAAATAAACATAGACCTATGTTTTATGTGATAAATTTGTATGGATTTATTATAATAAATTATAAACAGAATGATGCCCCATTTTCACGTCACAAAAATATTCGGACACATTGTACGTTTACGATATTTCTCTGCCCGAGCAGTTAATGTTTTTGCAAGTTACCGATCAATGTTTACAAACATAGCTTTAGCCGACGATGTTACCACGGTATCCCTCGGTATTGAGCTTGAAACACGATTTAAGTTGAAATGTGTTACGTTGAAAGATGTTCTCATAGCGTGATTAGGTTAGTCTTACTTGGCGACGATTAGCAACCGACGGTTTCAAGAGGAAATTGCGTGTTGCTTCGAGCGTGTAATGTGGTAAAAAAGGATCGGGTTTATGAAGATTTAACTTTATACTTTGATTTATATTTTATTCCCTGGCGATACAAGTATGCGGAGGTTTGAGTCTTGTACGATGCGTGACGCAGACCGTTGACTTGAAAGAGTGTCTTCCCTTGAACCCTTCGGCCAGGTTCTTATAGGCCCAATCACGACCCATTGCGTCACTCTGTCCTTCTTCGAGAATTGATAATCTTGATGGTCCCTCGAAGCAAACATAGATATCGATGCAGGTTATTTCGCGTGTGCCGTGTTCGGGGGTTTACTTGATACTAATTGTAAATGTGCTCTGCGAGAACTGACTCGATACCGTCTGTGTTCCACGAGAGTTGGCTTGGTACTCTTTTATCTTTCCGTCTTATCTTTCTTGCGAAAATGTTGCAAAATCTAGAGTTGATAAAAACTCCTGATAGGGCTAAGTATTTTGTTATCGGTTAGTGGAACTGCTGAAAGTTTTTGCGGTGTATGGGTAGAAGTTAGAAGTGAACTATTGCCCCATACGAGCGCATATGGTTCGGTATTATGATATTTTTCCTATAAGAATAATTATACCTCCGAAACGGTACTTCAGGGGTAGGAAGATTTGTCTTAATTTATATAAACGTTGAATAAAAAAAGAGTAATCAACTACATCACTAGTAATAAAGCGTTAACGTATAATTTATTACGTATAATTATTACGTATTATTATAATCGTTACATTAATATTATATATTTATTGCGTGCTTTACGTGTCGATAACGGTTTAATGATCCATCGCGATTCTAAACGCTTGTAAACATCGCGAATTACTATACAAGCAATCGTTTACTTTAACCCTATTAACCGTAATTCGCACGCAAATTCTTGTTACTTCTTGTTATTCAAACAGAATGAAATATCCACGATCAAAATGGTTCATTAAGATCATTCTTTCCGTTGGTTTAATCGTCGTTGACAGATTTGAAATTTTCTTTACCACTTTTTTTCCAAATGGTAAAAATGGTTCTCTTAGCATGTCGTGGTACAATAATTAAATTTACCAAAAGACAAAACGTCGCTTTTTATTTTCCTCGCGTATTTTCCATATATTATTCTGTTTGGTAATAATTCTGCTTTCCTATCTACTCTCTTAAGTGTATCTCTTAAATTTCATCCAACAACGCATCGTAACCAGTTTGAAGAATGTCGCGAATATCTTAAAACTGATCATTAATTCCTCTTACCGTATAATATGCGAGTTCACGTGACGTCACATGCAGGTCAAGCGATGCGCACTTTGTTGCGAGATCACATTCACATTCGTAATGTTGTCCTTTATTTCCATAAGCAGAAATTTAACATTGTTACTGCTATTTATGATTCAATCATTCTCTCCCGCCGTACGTAAACCTTTTTTATTTTCAGGCACAGCTACTTTGCATTCCCTTCCATCGCAAATTGCAGTGCTTGTTCCTTTGCAAGAGATATAACCATATGTACAGTTACTGACAAAAGTCACGGAATAAGATAGTCGTTGAAACGCTACCCTATATTCCTTATTTTCTCAGATATATGCATTTTCATACGTTACTATAGAATTTCACGACTTAAATAAAATCTTTGTGACAAAAGTCGAGGAATATATATTTTTTCCATTATATTAACATTTCTTATGCTTTCGCGATGTCAAATTATATTCTTTTTATCACCTTCCTCGCTAATTTCATTTCGATAGTAGAAAAATAAATAGTCGACGTTGAACGCAGTTGCAGTAAAAGTTCAATAAGATTCGAACCTGATTTGACTGTTTGATTACGTTAACGTTTTGTTCCATAAAATAGATTTTAATAGATTTTAATAGATTTGGAGAAATGCTTGGGGTCAATATCATATTCAAATAAGCACTCCAAATAAGCAGTAGACATCTTTTCCTTAGCTATTGGCATCGAATAATTTTGCTTGGAGGGAGGATGTGGTAAAGAATCGTGATGTTTCTTAATATTTACTTTAACGCTTTCGCAAATGGAAAAAATCATAACGTATTATTGTACAAGTCATACTTTTCTGAATACTTCAACGTACAAATTAAGTAATTTTGTACATATTTCTATCAAAGTTCTTACTCTTTACTGCTTTATATTTTGTAACTTTTGTCAGCAACTGTACGTAACTGCTACTCGATTCGTTATTTCTCATTCGGATTTTACCTCTGCTACCATATTTTATCGTAATTACCTCTGTTTATTGTCTTCCTCAACTTCTTTAAATTATATATCTCTATAATGTCATTGCCCACACACAACTCGTAAATAATTGAAATCGGTTAACAATGGTACTGCGTGAAACTGATTCCTTTTCGACTTGTACCTTTTCCCCTTCGTAATTCACGTGTTGTACAATTATGCAATATATACCATTACCACCGACGTTTTCAATTTCTAGTCGCTTAAATTACGAAATAACGTTGAAATTCTATGCGAAATCAGCCACTTTCCAAGTGGGTGAATAATTCCAAAATTTTTGCTTACTTTCATGGAAATAGGTCATACATACCAATTTTTTGGTTCTGGGAAACTATCTGTCAGATTAAATTCATTTTTTTTCTTATTTCGATTGAAGAGGTTAAGCACATTTCAATTATACTTTACAACATTGAAAAATTAATTCGATAACATTCGATAAAATTATAAACTAGTTCTTATCGTGCAAATTTCCGTTTGAACCTCGGCTGGTGTACCTTGAAATTTAAAACATTCCCTGAAATTTTGCTTACGCGATAAGTTTTTAATTCAGTCGTAATCTTAAAAATTAATATCGCATCGAGATGATGAAAAACCGGTGTGCCTCGTAGCAGGCAAATGAGTTGCGTGCTGAATATGAGCCACGATGTAGCAACGTTATAAAATCCGCGTGATCAAAGTAATCGTGTTTCGGATGTCGAAACAAAAATATCGACGGAAATATAGGCACGTAAAAATTTGTTAACTTTAAATCGCGGTCAGTATACGAAGAAATTTTCAATACGAAACTTCCTTTCACCATCATTTTTACCCTTTTTCCTTTTCATTTATTTTTACCTTCTCACAGATGCAATCTAATTCAGCGTTCTCAGTTAGAAAATCCAAAGTTTCTAACACAGATGTTAGAAAAATTTTTATCGCTAGAGGACTAATTCGCCTGTTGTAGAAACAAGAATGTCTAGATACGCTAAACTCAACACACGCATGTTATCGATTAAATTATACGAAACGTAATAGATAATAATTCGAAAAGAATGCAACTATAATGAACATTATTCTAGCGAATTTGTACAAATGTTGATTAAAAGATTCCAATATAAAGGGAATGCAGTATACATTTGGAATACTGTTGATAATTTGAAATACCAGCATATTTAAACGTATTTAAAAAAGCATTATCAAATCTACAGCACCGCAAATAATAGGGACAAATGACTCGTTAACCAATGACATTTATGGATTTTTTACATTTCACGTTTCTGACATTTTCCATTTAATTTGCAAAGGATTAAAGAAACGCCTTTTTCGAAATATTTCTCAGTAAATTTTCAATTGCGTTTAATGGTCAAAATATATACAAATTTTTAAGGTAAATCATTCAATCTAGATATTGATATACAATGCAAAAAGACAATTTAATGCTTTCATCTGAATTTTCCGTTCATTTGGAAAATCGGAAACGTTATATAAAATTTTACGTTTTACTGTCTTGTTGTTAACCTGGAATATTTCGAGTCGTAACTTTTCTTTTATTTTATGGTTAGCGGTGTCGTGTTCTGTCACGTCGCTTTTCACCATTGCAAATAAATTTTAACGCTGAGAATTAATATTTTCCAAAAGTGATTATTGCACACCGTGACTTACGTTCCTAATTATTTTAACTGAATTTATTTCACGAACGAGCCAAGGCTCCATTATACAATGGTAATATAATAAGAAAAAAATGTCAAACGTGGAATATTCGAAACTTTACACTTTCCTCGCGATTCGAAATCCTAAACGTAGATAAATATATATAAAATCAGTGAATAAAGAATCATTCTGTGTAAAAAATTGCGATAAAAAGTTAATAAATAAATTTTAACAATGTATTACTATCGATACTGAGATTCATGAAAGCTTTTATACTATTGAATTATCTATTTATTGGAATAATAAAAATTGTAAGATTTAGTGTTGCAAGACAATTGAAATGTTGCATACTGTAAGGGGTTCTAACGAGGGGGCTAGTTTACTCTTTCCTAAGAACTCTCCGCTTCATAACTCCCTGAAAGAATTGTCCGCTTCACGCTCATGCACCCTTATTTAAAAGCATACACTCTATCCTCTTCCATACCCATGCTCTCTTTCCCAATCACGCTTTTCTCACGCACTCTTCACAGCCTTGCCCTCAGTGGTTCACGTAGCCTAAACACTCAGGAGCATTCCTAGACCATCCTAGACCATTCCAAAAGGTTCCTTGCGCACGGTCACTCATCTTTCCACACGCACTCCAGATAATACTCCGAACGCTCGAGCCAAACCCAACACGGCTGTTGATTATCTTCTCTTTTCGGGCTGGCATTCCTATATATATATTCTTGCAATACGAAAGATGAGCAAAATATTGTTCGATGTATCCAAGTATTAAGCATTGAATGCAAAAATATTTGTATTTATTAAAACCTGATATAGAAATACCATTAAAGAAATAAACGATTTAATGATTTTTAAAACGAGTGAAATATAAGTTTAGTGAAAAAAATGAATCAAGTGAGATTAAAAGGTAATATTACTATCGATATCGAAATTGGATGAAACAGAGATTAATAAATTTTTATCGGATGGTCTTCGTATAGATTCTTTATGTGCGATTTGTAAAACGAAACCATATACATATATGTAGGATCGGGGTGGGTGGATAGGCTAAAGTAATGTTGCTTCCTTTCTTAATAAAATACAATAAGCTTATACTTATATTATCGGCTACGAAACTAGATATACTGACACACTATTAGAAACTCTTAGACCCTTGAGACCGTGAAGGACTGTTAAGAGATCGCTAGAGAGTCTCTCGCCCGCGCCCTTGTACCCTTATTTAAATCATTCATTCTGTCCTCATCTATACCCACGTTCTCTCTTCTCAATCGGTCGGTCACGTATTCTAAACACTCAGGCGCATTCATAAACTTTCACTCGTCTATCGCATTCGGCTCTATCATAAACATCCTTTACATTCGATCCTCTTGCACGCTGTCACTTTCGTTCTAAGCCCAAACACACTTACCATTCTTTCAGGGCTGTCCTTATATTTCATTCGCACATATACAGTGAGTTACAGCCAAAATCGTACATCACACACATATCAGAAAATGTTTCATCTCGTAAAAAAGCTTAGGGATGATTTGTCAAAGAGGATTCGATGGATATATTTTGTAAATACATCTATATTTATTATCCAGTAATATAAAAACAAATGAACCCTTTTATGTAGATAGAAAATTGAAACAGCTAAAATCGTACATTTAATAAGAATTGTTTATCAAGTTGCTTGAATTAAATTTTAGTATCTTGTTGGGTTCCCTCAATTACGTTCTACCTCGTGCAATCTATTTTCCATCGATCTTACCAATTTTTCAGTAAAACTGGGTTCACTTTTACTCCATTCCTCTACTAATGCCTTTTTAATTTTTAACCGTATGTTTCCGAATTCTAATTTCTAGTACGTGCTAGATGTGTTCTATAACGTTCAAATCAGGTGGTTGCAATATTTATTACTTTGGAGCAATTATAAAGAAGCCACGTCCTAGCTACATGCAACGCGTGTTTGGGATCGTTGTCGCTATAAAATTTAAAGCTGTCTAAAATTCCGAACTTTTCAGCGCTGCCCTTTCAATTATTTTTCAAAATATTAACATAATCGTATTTATTCGTATAAGTCAGTTAACGTGTCACAAAAATCAATTAGCTAGAAAGTTATCAAATCCAAATAAGTCTCCATTTAGACTAAAAAGATTCGCTCCCCTGTACCTGGTACGTCGATTCTCCTAATAACTAACTCCATCATTGTACTACACATACTGCAAGTAATCAACCGATGCAACGATCTACGTATTTGCTTTTCATGTCACCCATAAAGCTATCATTTTTATTTATAATTCCCATTTGAGGAATTGATTGTAAAACTCGTGAAGTCAATAAAAGAAAAAAAAATAAATTTGTATTGCCTTCGATAAATGCTAAACTACCCATTCCAGCAACAGATATACAACTCCAAACCATCACTGACTGACCTCCATGTTTCAAGGTACAAATAAAATAAAATAAATTTTTTATTTTGAACTCTTCGTTAGCTCGTCGCCATACCATAATTTTACCATCTTTCCAAAAATCAATATCTTTGTTCAAATAGTCTTGCGAAATGTAATCACTTTTTTTCTATTTTTCTCACAAGAAATTTATTCCGAGCCGTACGGCAATGCAAATTTTCTCTTCTTAATACTCTTCTTATTGTTTCCGGGCTTACACTTTTTCCTAAATATATTTCGAATTCGTTAATAAGTTTAGGGATACTAATTCTTGGATTATCCTCAATTTTTTTCGCACTGTCCATCTTTCATCATGCGTATTCAATTCCTTGTTTGGAATTTTTCTTGATTTATTGCTTATTATATTTTCGCTTTCGTATTGTTTCACAATATACTGGACAGTACTGACATTTCTGTTAATAATCTTTGCAATTTCGCGATAACTTTTACCATCTTCAAAATTTCTTACAACATTCAATCGCTTTTCTGTCGTAGAGTTTGCTTTATCTTTATTACTTTTCTATTTTTATTTCGATTTCTGACTTGATGACGCGAGTTTACTGTTCGCTTTTTACTTGCTAACGAGATAAACGATAAAATCTTTCATATGTTTCATGATTGACTTCCCTTTCTTTCCAGGGGATCCCCGCAAAATGTAATGAAAATATCATTAGTGTACGATTTTGATTGTGAGGCGTTTTTCGGACTGAAACCTAGTAACTTTATTTTTCTTAATACTTCATTAAATTGAGTTCATTTATTTTTATACTACTATATAATTAATATAAATACATTTGCATTATGTACTCACCAAATTCGTTTATCCAAATTGTCCTTAAACGTTTTTATCAGACGAAACATTTTCTAATATTTTATATGATTTTGACTGTTACAATGAGTCTATCGATTTCGAATGGTCGCTATTTACTTATATTTCATTTTATTAAATTTTTCTAGAGGGTGTTATACGTTGGAATAATTACGCTTTAAAGACGCTAAAAATTTTATTGTAAAAGACAGATGTTAATATAACAAAAATCGAAGTTAAAGTTAAAAATATTGGTTATATTTTATATTTCCCTGCTGTACAAATGCACGGAGGCTCGAGTCTTCTAACAATAAGATGCGCGATGCAGACGGCGGATTGTCAAAAAGTGTCTCCTCGAACCCTTCAGCCAACTTCTTATAAGCCCAAATACAGTCCTTCCCGATTTATCGTTCGACTCTTTATTTATACAACTTGTGCAGTACGAATATTCCCGTGACGCAAATTTTGTGAAAATTTGTTAAAATTTCTATTTTCATTATGTCAACGTGTTGTTTTCATAGAATGTATTATAAATAAATAGAAATCACTCAAGTTAACAATAGGAAGGGTACGAATACTTGCGTGGTTCATTGTACGTACAAAGATATTTTGAAATACCGGGTTATTCGGAGTTATCGAAATAGTAACTGAAGAAGATATCGTTGGATGACCAACGATCCATTGATTCTTAGTCACTAAAAGGACCTAGCCGATAAACGCAGGCCAACGTTAGAGTTGAAAACAGTTTACTCACTCCTACTTTGACTAACAAGGAGAGTGCAAGTCCTTCGGGTCACCGATTTAGTTAAAACTTTGCAGGTTTGTAGATTTCGTCATGCAGTCAAAGAATATATACCATTATACCCGCCACAACTCAATAGTTTTTGAGATATTTACAATTAAAATTCTAAAGTTTTATTCTTTAATTACAGATTTATTTCCGGTGGTTTCAAGATAGTGTCGTGGCAACACCCGAAAGTTCCTGTACTTTGTGGGTCCGGGGTTCGATTCCCGTGTCTCTGTTATTGAATTTTTTTCTTTAATCTAGTTTTTATTTTGTAATCATTTTTCGCCTATGAAAACATTATAAATAAACAATTTTAAGTCAAATTTCTTAATAAAAATATTTATTTTTTACAATTTCTTATGCTAGTATATATTTGTTACAAAATAATGAGAATAGAATGCAAGGAAAACAGTTTCCTATTGCAGTCTTATTTTCTACAGAAGGATCACAAAAGTATAAATAATCATTAGACACAGGAAATAGAAAAAATACCGAGGAGAAGCTTGAAATTTGAAATGATCCGACTGATATTGAATATTTGAAATAATTTTTGGCCCCGGTGTAGGCGGAATGTTTGTCAGGATGTAATTAATACTTATATGAGCGATAGGTTTTGTATTTCCTGTATGTAATGATTATTTATATTTTTGTATTCCTTCTGTAGTAAATATGATTGTTAGAGAAAACTGTTTTCCTTGCATTGTATTCTTATTATTTTATAATAAATGTATATCAGTATAAGAAATCGTAAAAAATAAATTTTTTTATTAAGAAATTTGATTTACAATTACTTATTTACAATGTTTTCAGAGGCAACAAATTAATACAAAACAAAAAATAGATTGAAGAAAAAAAATTCAACGAGAGACGAGAATCGAACCCCGGACCTTCAGAATATGAACTAGAAAAGCTAAGAATATATATAAACACCTCCGAAAATTGTAGAGGGTCAGTTCCTTTTCCGCCGATACATAAGACATTATTGTATTTTTTGACATAGTTCCGCTGTAGAATTAGTATTACAAGTATAACCTTTTCGAAGTATATTAAAAGACATTAATCGGTCTACGACCTTCTTCATCCAGGTCCCAACAATATTATAATAGAACGTCGATTATCCGATTTAATTGTCGAACATTCGAATATTCGTTCAAATAATCGATTGTTAAGATAATCAAACTATGAGAAGCAAATTATCAGTTATTATACGTGTCATAAATCAACTAGGAATTAAACAATTTTTAAAAAAGACGGTTTTTCTTTGTACGAAAGAATACTTATCTAATAAAAGAAACAGAGGACAACAAATAAATTATATTGTTGATTCTCTCTAGCATAGTTATTTGTACAGCACCTATTCCTTTTCCGTGTTCTATTCATTAGAATTCAGTATCTAATCATTTTCAGTTTCAATATGTATCGAAGTAGTTGTCACGATAGCCGGACCTGAAGCAGTTTCGTAACAGGAGGCGACCAGTACCCCTAACTTTTCCAAGAGTTAAAATAGTATCTATTAAAAAACGGCAATTTCTTATTGTACACTGATAATTCAAAACCGATGTATGCGAAGTTAAATTACGCGCTAATAGAAATACGGAGAATAAGAATGAAGTACACGATACGTATTCGTATCGTGTATCTCACGATAGAAAGCATCATTTGTTTTATTCTTAGGAGACTTTAATTTTATAATACGACTTGTCTTACAATGGGGACTGTTGGGTCATGTGTCGTATTTGGATGATCGGCATACCTGGGTAGTTGGTGTCAGTGATAAGGTGTCAGATGACGTGATCGTTTGCGTCAAGCATCTCTGTAAAATGATATTACTATTTCTTATAATTTAATACGTTGAATTATCGTTATCCGTGTTCATTTATAACTATCTAGTTTTTAAATTCAGGTATGTTATGCGATTTTATACTTACCTGTGTCACCTCCTCGTTAGTTTATACGGAACTCACCGTGATTCGGACAATCGATCATTCGTATAATCAAAATTCACATAATCGATATTCGAATATTTAATGTTCTATTGAACCATTCTACACGACCGAGACACGAGGCACACTGTTAAAACTATGAAAAATTGAAAATATTTTTTATTCTTCAATTACAGCATCAATGTCCCGATTTAAACTTTGATGAGACTCTGTAGCAATTGTTAACGCTGCAACTACCAAAGAGATCAAAAAGATTTATTTCAGATATTTTATTTTTACAATTTCTCAGAGCATATGATCAAATTTATGCTTACCTTCATTTAGATCGAAATATAATCGTTTATGGTGTACATGGTGTACATTATGAAACATACTAGTTATTCATCTCCTTCGTACCGTTATAATTGTTCTCATTTGTGTAAAATATACCTAGCTACTCATTATAGGTCGGTAGTTCTAGTGTAAAAGAAACGAGTGTTTTCGACTCTCTAAAAAGGTTTCTAGACTTCAATTTTCTAGTCTACATAAAAAGAAAATAAACAAATATTTGAGTATACTGTTATTAGGAAAACCTTTTAATTTATCGTATTATTATTATTTTTTATACAAGTATAAAAAAATTTAGATAACAGGGACTGTCATTGGTTTGATTATGCTCCTCATTCTATATACAATGTTCACCACGCATTTTATATTATCGTTATAACTTTCTCATAAAACATTGTGGATGTTTTGCTATATGACATTTTAGTTTTACTTTTACCCACAAAATTAACCGATGAAATTTATACAAAAATACCCAAAACACCCTGTATATTTACGTACTGTTCTTGCAAAGGAAGAACTAACGTTCAGCTTCGAAGGATATTCATTTTGTGCACTTTTTGTTGTAAAAGAACAAGCGGGTTTCGAGATATGATAAGTCAGAGCTATTGCGCTACATTCAGACGGAATATTCCCGAGAAAAAAAAATATTTGCCATACTCGTCGTCAAAAATTGTATAGAGAATAATAACGACATAATGCAAACTAAATTTGCATTAGTTAAGCGAGGATTATCACGACTATTAGCGTGCAAATATATATATACACATAAAATATATAATATAGAAGTCCATTCAACAGCTTGATCTGTGGTTTGCCTCAGTAAATACGTTCCGTTGAATTTCATATAGGTTTCAATTTCGTTTATATAAAAATCTCTCGTGACGTGTAAAATTTTAAGATTCAGAAAATGACCAAAAACGATAAAACAAAATCGTGTTCGTAATATATTAAGAATAAGTTTAACAATATACGAAAGTATTTTAAATAGTCGCAAAAAATGGTAGAATGAATAAACGATTGAAAAATAAATTTAATTTAAAATCTCGATGTAGAAAAAAAAAGAAAATTTTGTAATGTATAAAAATTGTGGAATTTTAAAGAATTTATATAAAATTGAAAACTTCGTATCACATGACAAAAGAAAAAAAATAGGTCTAAACAGATTGCGGCATGATATCGATACAAATCGCCAGGCATGATCGTTAATTACCAAAAGAGATACTAATAGCATATCTGTACTTACTGTAATAATGAAACAAATAGAGATACGTCTAGAGAAAATTACTACTATATATATTTATT
The DNA here is from genome assembly GCF_001483705.2 of Eufriesea mexicana. Classification (NCBI taxonomy): domain Eukaryota; kingdom Metazoa; phylum Arthropoda; class Insecta; order Hymenoptera; family Apidae; genus Eufriesea; species Eufriesea mexicana. The sequence continues at coordinate 398,922 of NW_016908637.1, read as the reverse complement.
AGTCTCAGCGTTACAGCCAGGTGATGAACTTGATTTACAACTATATTTACCTTAGCTTAATACTATCATTCACGCTTCACCACACTCTTATCTCTACGTACCTCGCATCTCACATAGGGTATACATCTTCAGTGACCATTTTATCCATCGGCAACAGTGCTCTGTTGGTAGATATACTAATTACCGTACCTTGAATTGTAAATATCTCTAGCCATAACTGTAGTATACATTGATTATTCTAGAATTCCTTTAGAACTGAAATCAGCAGTGAGTAACGTTATTTAACCGTTACAATAATGTGATGACGGCTGTACTCAGTACTGTGTTGTCAATAGTTAATATCTCGAGGGAAAATGGATCTGCATTTCCCGTTCTAGAACTGCTGTGGAATACACATCTCTTACCTCACATACGCTCTAACAGCTACATATTATTTAGTGCCCCCCTTTCTTTTCTATTCCTCTTATTTTCCTATCTACATTCCTTAGCCATTTTTCTACCTTCTCGTTTCCTCTTTCTTCCAACACTTCTTCAATTGAAATTTCCCCTTCCTTTGCTTTGTCACAGCTTTCTATCATATGTTTTAATGTGCTCTTCGCTCTGTTACATAAAATGCACCTTCTTTGTTCTTCTGCTAACCAATATCTATTGTTCCTTTCGAAGTTCCCGCATCTCGCCCTTGCATGAAGTTTGACTATTACCACTTCCTGCTTTATTTAAATATTCCGAGCGCTTTAACGTGACCATGTATTTGTAATATATATTATACCTGGACTCTCTAATCTTATTATATTACAACTGTCCTTGTAATTCTCTATCTTTTTTCTTAATTAAGTCTATTATATCCCTAGCTCTTTCTTCTAATATTGCCACTCGTAACCGACTTAGATCATATCTTTGGTAAAATTTTTCTTTATCTTTCCAGCTACTAGTTTGGTATCTGCCACTCTCCTTTTCTTTTAAACATTCCTCGGTTAATAACCTTCCACACGAGTTCTTTATCCCTGCTTCAAATTTTAGTGCCCTAATTCCTGCCCTATTTGCTACCCTGTCCCTTCTTATTTCCTCTAATACCATGTAGTTCGGAGTGCTCCTTTCTAGGCCTAAATACCATTTTACGTAACGTGTCTGCACTACCTCTAAACTATTTAGGTTTTTCCACCCAAAAATTTCCCCTCCATATAACATTACGCTCGCCACCAGGATATCGAACATATACATCTCTTATTGAATTTGTCCCTAAATTTTCTTTCACCAATTCCCTATATTTATCTCATAATTACATTAGCCTTCTCTACTCGTTCCTTTATGTGTCTTGACACTCCTCCGTTTTCCTGCAGTTTAAACCACAAATATGTAAACTCCTTCACCGTTTCAATCCTCTCATCTTTGCATTTCCACTCTTGTTTCTTTTTCCTACTCCGTCCTTTCCTAAATATCATTAATTTTGATTTATTTACGTTAAGTTCCATCTTTTTCTTATCTAGCTACTTTTCTAGTCTCTTCGTTGAAAGTCTCGTATCCTCTTCATTGTTAGTTACTGTTACCATATTATCTGCGTATGCTAGCGTATAAAATTTTTCTTTTCCTACTGTTACTCTTCCAACTTGCTCTTTCCTCATTTCTTCTTCTAGGTCTGACACATACAGATTGAACAGGGTCGGACTCAGTTCACATCCATGTGGTAGCCCATTCTTCGTCCAGAATTCTTCCGAGGATTCTCCTCCACATCTTATTATGTTTATCGTTTCCTCGTACACCTCCTTAATTCTTTCAATCATAGCTTTACTTATTCCATTCTTTTCCATAACTTTCCAAAGAATACTTCTGTTTACTTTGTCAAATGCCGCTTTTAAATCTATAAAAAACGCTACAATCCCTCCCCCGCCCCTTCTTTTCTAATTCCCTTTCCACTATATGTTGAAGGATAAAGATGTCCAATACCCCTCTTTGTTTCCGAAATCCTGCCTGTGTTTCACTTAATATCTCAATCTTTTCTATTTCCTTTCCTAGTCTCTCGTTTAATATTGCTGCATAAATTTTATAGGCTCCATTCAGTATCGATATCCCTCTGTAATTTTGCACCACACCCTCATCTCCCTTCTTGTATGTAGGCATAATAATTGCTCTTTTCCATTCTTTTGGTATTCCTTCACCGTTCCAAATTTTTCTTACCAACTCTTTAAACTTCGATCTTGAATTCCTTGCACTGTATATCCAAGCTTCCCCCGGTACACGATCGCTACCTACTGCTTTCTTTTTCTTCATTATTCTAATATCATTTTCAATCTCTTCCTCTTTCAAACAATCTTCCCCTTCCCCTTCTCCTCCCACGTAGTTTCTACCTTCGCTCCGCATCACCTCTTTAAATCCATTCAGTAAATTCATAAAATGCTGTTCCCATGCCTCCATCTTTATACTCTCTCCCCACCTCTGTCGCGTCATCCTTTCTCTATTTACGTATTTCCAAATTTGGACCTCCGTTTTAATCTTTCTTATCTCTTCCATTTCTTGTTGCTTTACTTTCTCTCGCTTCTCATTACACGTTTCCCGGAATCGTTTCTTCTCCTCTATGTATTCTTCTCTTGCAATCTTCCCTCTTTTCCATTTTGTATATTTACTTTTTACCTGTCTTTTTGCTTTTTTACATTGTTTATCCCACCATTTAAAATATCCTATCCTCTTATCACTCCATCTGATCTCCCTTGTTCTTACGCTCGCTTTTATTCTGCTTATTAATTCCTCCCAAGTATGTTCTGTATTCCCGTCTGACAGTTCCCATTTGCTAAATTTCTTAAGATAATCTTCCACATTTTCCTTCTCCCAGCATATAATATTTTTTATTTCCTCTTTCTCTTTTTGTATTCCCCGGTTCTTCACACCCTTCCAGGCTAGACATAGTGGTTGATGATCTGACTACGTTCTATTTTCTATTACGAATTTCTCCACCTCTTTCAAACTCTCTGTATTTAGCAATACATAATCTATTACCGTAGCTCCTTTACTTTCATTGAAAGTAAATTCTCCACTTTCATCACCTTTTATGCTTCCATTAACGATATGTCAACCCCTATCTTCCGCTAATTGCAGCAAACACTCTCCTTGCTTGTTCTTAAGTTCGACCTTGGATTTTTGTTCCTCTATCTCTTCTTTACCGTTAACATTATTAGTGCCCACATACGATTGTTCTTCTTTCCCAATCCTTGCATCAAAGTCTCCCCCTATTACCAATTTGCTATCCTCTCCTTCATCTTTTACTATCCTTATTTCTCTTTCAATATTTTCCATTTCTCTGTTACAATATACAGTCCATGCATTCCACGCCTCTTCATTTATCATTAACTTTCTTCCCACTACTCCTTCCTCTTCTATCACCTTCACCGTCCGTTTCCGTCAATATACCCCCCCCCCCCTCTCTCTTCCTTTTATTTTATCCTTTCTCGCTTACTGATGTCTCCATATGTATTCTTTCGGTAACCTTCCTCTCATCTTATTTCAACTCTTCTCTGCCACCCATGTTTCCACAATTCCTACAAAGTCAAAACCCTGTACATGACTCCGGAAGTCTGTGTCCTTCCCTGTCATCCCTGCAACGTTCCAGAATAGCATTTTACCTCCTGTCTTTCTCCAATTATTCCTTCTTCCTTTTTCATCTTCTTCTCCTGGCTCTGATTTAATAATTTGGATTTGTTTCTTTCTTGTTTTCCAACTCCTCCATACTCCATCCATTTTAATCCTTTGATATCCTACCTTTGCTTCCCTGCCCTTTTTTTCTCTCTACTTTCGCTATCTGTCTCAATCTCTGTTGTATTCCCCTTCCTTTCCTGATTAAGTCTTGTTCAATGAATATATTTGTACTCCTCGTTATATCTTGTTTTTGCTTCCAACTTTCGCATTTTGCAATTAATCTCTTTTTCCTCTTTTCCCACCTCCTTCATCCATTCAAAGTTCACCCGTACTTTCAAATGTTGCCGCAATAAATCAGGCACCTCTTGGACCAAATTTTGCGATTCTTTCTTGAAACCTTTGATGACAATGTTGTTCATTCTTTCTTTCCTTTCCTGTGCTTCCATCAATTTCTTCAACCCCATCATTTCCTTCTCTAACACTCTTACCTGTTCATTTCCCCTATTTTCCTCCATGCTCTTCTGTAACTCCGTCACCTTTTTCTGTATACCCCTTAAATTATTTTCTTCCGCCCCGGCACACGGGTTCTCCATTCTTTCCTCCAGTCGCTTAAATCTTTCGTCAATTTCCTTCTTCTCCTTGTCCCATTCACTTTTCATTATTTCTATCTTTACTTTGATTAACTTTAGCTCCTCCCTTGTTTCTTCTCCCGCTTTCGTTGTTTCTCCTTTCGTGCCCCTTACCTCCTTCATAATCTCTATTAGCATTTCATAAATATCTTCCTTACTTTCTCCTTTTTCATCTTCGATCGCATTTTCTGTATCTTTACCCGCATTCTCAGGTTCTTTGTTTTCTATTCTTTTCGCAACGCTACTTTCCGCCATCAACGGTAATATTTAAGTATATTGGAAAAAGTAGCACGAATTCTCTATAGTATTACACAATAATAGTATCGCACTAAGTTCTCTCAGCACGTGGACACTGTAAGCCGTTGCGAGTAAGACTGTATTTAACGTATTGCATTCGAGAAAAATCACGTCACTCCTAATCGTCCTATTGTCCGGATTGGTGGTGTTTCGTCCGAATCTTCTTATCGACCGTATGAAGAATTCAGGCGAAGGCTTACGTCGTTCTAAGAACGTAAACTATTTTTGAAGGTTTAAATATAATTTAATTTCAATATATCTACAGCAATTTACAATATGTCTTAGCGATGTGCGTTCTACCGTGGTGTCGTTTGTGTTGTTTTGATGTTTGTACTGTCTGTCTTCTTGGTGTCGTGTATTTTTATATGTTCGTCTGTCGCTGTCATTGGCTATCGAGATGTCTAAGTGGTGGGTGTGCTTTTTCTCCTATTGGCGGCGTGTTCGTTGGAGGGATGTGCGGGAGGCTCGGAACTGGTAGGTGGAAGTGGAAGTTTAAACAAATTGTTAATTTGTTTAGGTTTGGGAAATTTTAATTCTTTTATGGGGGTTGCTCGGAGGTCG
>NW_016908637.1:392532-393758 GCF_001483705.2 Eufriesea mexicana | reverse complement strand
TGAACAGGTGGTGTCGTCGTCGCTTAGTTATAGCTAATCTGCAATAAAACAAAAAAGAGATTAAGAAAAGAAAAGAAAAAATGAAAAAAGAGAAAAAGAAAAAATACTAGAAATACACCAAAGAAACTAAATTCGATGAAAAATATTAAGGAAGCGAATATTATAAAACCGAAATAAATACCGAAGTCGAGACAACACTAGTGAACTAGCGAGGAAAGAATAAACTCGTGTTTCAACTAAACTCTCGTTAAATGATCCGCACCCAACCGAGTACCAACCGAGTACCAACCGATTAAATATATCTTAGAGCTTCGAGATCCACGTTCCGGATTAACATTACCGGTACGAAGAAACATATGCTATGCCTTCCTCAAAGGAAAGGAACACGTTGAATCGCTCGATGAGGTTTAATCGAGACGTCCCATCACCCTGAATTATCAATCCCCGACTGGACGCAGCCTCGAAATCGATGCATATCGAAATAAGCCGGTACTCGATTGAAAGACTTACAAATAGACTTAGAAGACCTACCAAGAAGCGATTAAGCACGAGCGAGCGAATTTCTCTTTTCCGTACTGCAAATAGGTCATCTCGAAGAAAAAAGATTAATAAATAAATAAATAAATTATCCTGAATGCGTCAGGCGATTACGGAGTAATAAAAGTAATAATAATCGCTGAAGCTATGGGACAAGCAATAAATACTCTTGTATTTATTTACTTATACGTAATTACTTATTACCTATGACATTAAAATTAAGTCTTCGAGTATACAAACGAAAGGGAATTTCTCGATGAGATGTTGCATGCTGCATTTTTCAGAAAACAGTAACATATCTGAAGATTCGAGTTACTACAATAATCGCGTGCAGGCGTGTTACAAACGGGCAACTGTCATCGACAATAATTAGAAATTAATTAATATTTACTTATACATGGAAAAGGTGATTTTAGTTTACTCTCCTACACGAACAAACCCCCTCCTCTCTCCCAATAACTACCTAAAACGTAGTCCTTCTATTATCTAGCGATATTTTTATTCGTGGAGTGGCAATTCTGTCTCTTTGTGTATGTACCGCGTGGCTTGTTATCACTTTCCAGAAATAAATTTTTTCGAAAATCTTTGGAATTTTGAATGTACTTGAAAAATGATGTCAACTAACATGTGTCACCGCGTGAAAATGAACACGCGATCGAGACCTCAGCCAGAGTAGACCCAAAACTAAT